>NC_092232.1:36235156-36337656 GCF_036320965.1 Panulirus ornatus
GCTCAGGAAGGTCTAGACCTGGCTCAGGAGGGTCCAGGCCTGGCTCAGGAAGGTCTAGACCTGGCTCAGGAGGGTCCAGGCCTGGCTCAAAAGGGTCCAGACTTGGCTCAGGAAAGTCCAGACCTGGCTCAGAAGGGTCCAGAACTGGCTCAGGAAGGTCTAGATCTGGCTCAGGAAGGTACAAGCCTGGCTCAGGAAGGTCTAAACCTGGCTCAGGAAGGTCCAGACCTGGCTCAGGAAGGTCTAGACCTGGCTCAGGAAGGTCCAGGTCTGGCTCAGGAAGGTCTAAACCTGGCTCAGGAAGGTCCAGACCAGGCTCAGGAAGGTCTAGACCTGGCTCAGGAAGGTCCAGGTCTGGCTCAGGAAGGTCTAGACCTGGCTCAGGAAGGTCCAGGCCTGGCTCAGGAAGGTCTAGATCTGGCTCAGGAAGATCCAGACCTGGCTCATGAAGGTCTAGACCTAACTCAGGAAGGTCCAGGCCTGGCTCAGAAAAGTCCAGACCTGGCTCAGGAAGGTCCAGACCTGGCTTAGGAAGGTCTAAACCTGGCTCAGGAAGGTCTAAACCTGGCTCAGGAAGGCCTAAACCTGGCTCAGGAAGGTCCAGACCTGGCTCAGGAAGGTCCAGACCTGGCTCAGGAAGGTCTAAACCTGGCTCAGGAAGGTCTAAACCTGGCTCAGGAAGGTCTAGACCTGGCTCAGGAAGGTCCAGACCTGGCTCAGGAAGGTCTAAACCTGGCTCAGGAAGTTCTAAACCTGGCTCAGGAAGATCCAGACCTGGCTCAGGAAGGTCCAGACCTGGCTCAGGAAGGTCTAAACCTGGCTCAGTAAGGTCTAAACCTGGCTCAGGAAGGTCTAAACCTGGCTCAGGAAGTTCTAAACCTGGCTCAGGAAGATCCAGACCTGGCTCAGGATGGTCTAAACCTGGCTCGGGAAGTCTAAACCTGGCTCAGGAAGGTCCAGACCTGGCTCAGAAAGGTCCAGGCCTGGCCCAGGAAGATCCAGGTCTGGCTCAGTAAGGTCCAGAACTGGCTCAGGAAGGTCCAGACCTGGCTCAGGAAGGTCTAGACCTGGCTCATGAAGGTCTAAACCTGACTCAGCAAGGTCCAGACCTGGCTCAGGAAGGTCCAGACCTGGCTCATTCGTTCACCAAGATGGAATTAACCATAACATCAAGTCTTACAGATTGACGTGGCTCTAGCTACACCTACAGACAGACAGCGTTTGTATCATCCATCAATATTTACCATCAAACAATACGTATGATTCACGTATGTTTTCTTGTCCTACTTTCCTACATAAGAGCCACAGGGTAAGAGCCACAGGGTAAGAGCCACAGGTTAGAGCCACAGGGTAAGAGCCACAGGGTAAGAGCCACAGGTTAGAGCCACAGGGTAAGAGCCACAGGGTAAGAGCCACAGGGTAAGAGCCATGGGGAATCTACGTTCATTCCCCTATCAAGTCCGTAAGCCAGGAGCTCCGTGTCTGGTGTCCGCCACACTGCTCATCTTACGTTGTGATGACGCCAGAAGGAACGCCGACGGCGAGCGTCCACTAGATCGAGACCAACGTCACAGTTTGACGAGGGCGGCCATACGTCATGAGTGACGTAATAATTCGGAAACGTCATGGGAAGGAAAATACTGTTTTGTTCTATGTCTGGTGAGACGGGAGCGGGCGGGACGGGTCGAGCGGGCGGGAGGGGCCGAGCGGGCGGGCGGAGGGGTCGAGCGGGCGGGCGGGAGGGGTCGAGCGGGCGGGAGGGGTCAAGCGGGCAGGCGGGAGGGGTCGAGCGGGCGGGAGGGGTCGAGCGGGCGGGAGGGGTCGAGCGGGCGGGAGGGGTCGAGCGGGCAGGAGGGGCCGAGCGAGCGGGCGGGAGGGGCCGAGCGGGCGGGCGGGAGGGGTCGGCTGGCCAGAGGGAAGTGGCGGGGTCAATCTCAGTAAGTGGATTGGGGTTGAAATTGCCTATGGCCGAGGCATGACCTCGGAGAGCATCTTGAAGGGGCACTACGTGCAGCAGCAGGAGGAGGAGGAGGGCGGCACGGGGCTGTGTGTGTGTGTGTGTGTGTGTGTGTGTGTATGTGTGAGTGTGAGTGTGTGTGTGTGTGTGTGTGAGAGTGTGTGTGTGTGAGTGTGAGTGTGTGTGTGAGAGTGTGAGTGTGTGTGTGTGTGTGTGGGTTCTCCTGACCTTCCTCCATCATCACACAACCATCCACACATCTGACTGCGTCCCACATTTCTTCCTTCGTCTGCCTCACTCACTCACGACCTCACTCAGTCAGTGTCCTCAGCCCCCGGGGCCTGGGCTGAGCAAGTCTCCCTCAACATTGGATCATTACGGAGGATTGGACACCATCGGATCATTACGGAGGATTGGACACCATCGGATCATTACGGAGGATTGGACACCATCGGATCATTACGGAGGATTGGACACCATCGGATCATGACGTAGGACTGGACACCATCGGATCATGACGGAGGATTGGACACCATCGGATCATTACGGAGGATTGGACACCATCGGATCATTACGGAGGATTGGACACCATCGGATCATGTTTCTCACGGGAGCTTCCGCCGATCATGGATGAAAGGGAGGCTCGTCTTCCTCCTTCTCCTCCTCTGCCTACACTCACTCCTCCTCCTCCTTTTCTTCCTCCTCTTCGTCCTCCTCCTCATCTACCACCTCCTCCTCCTGCCCCTGTGTCCCTCCTTGGTGCTGAGCATCCTCCGGGGGGTACAGTACATGGGCTTCCATCTCCTTGCTAAGCTTCGTGTCAGTAACTACAACAATATTTAGTGAGGTGTTCGTCAGCTACAGATTCGTGTGGCCCCGTACGCCCTACTCTCAGCCCAGCTCTCCTCCTGCGTGATATTCCTGGCCTCCTTCTGTTGGTGTTAGGACCGATCCGTTTCTTCCATCTGTTGTTCTCTGTTTTCCTATTTTCCTTCCTTCCTTCGTCGACCATTTACGACGAAAACTCCTCCGAGATTCTTCATGAAAGCGAACTTTCTTCTGCCTGCCATATCACTAACTGCCCACTATACAGTCAGTGTACACCTGGCTCCACACTTGACTTTATTTGTACATCTCTGTGCACTCAGGTTTGTCCAGGTGTAGCCTGGACCAGTTCACGTAATGTCTTGCTCTCGCCGTACCATTTGGCCTGGTAATTAAAGTCATTAAACTAACTACTAACTACCGTCCTCTCTTTTCCCAATTAAGTCTTCCCGTGCCGTTCTCTCTGGTCCACTCCAGTTGTCATGTCCTTTCCCTCCAGGACCTCTCCTCCATCGCTCCCTCCCTTACTGTCCTCTCCTTCATCCTTACATGTGTGTGTGTGTGTGTGTGTGTGTGTGTGTGTGTGTGTGTGTGTGTGTGTGTGTGTTCTACACTCGTGGGCTTCCACCACTTGAGCTTCCCTTACCATCATATAACTTTATAAACTTCTGTGTGTTGTCTGCTTTTAGAATTTCATCATTCATTCCAATTCATTCATTCACCACTCCACATTCTGTAAAATTACTTCCTTAACAAGTGTCTTGCCTTATACCATGCAATGGCCTCTGGTTTTCTCTCCTTCCATCTTTTGAAGTTATGTTTACTCAATAAAACTGGTGTGAAAACATAAAGACTTTGATCAAGTCACCCCCAAATCTTCTCATTTTCATGATGGGTCAAATCTAAAACCCTTTACCTATCATTGTAACTCAGGCCTCGTCTATGTCGCCCTCCTCAGAAACTTTCTATATTAGTTCTCTGTGCTTTTTTAAAGTGCGTATTCAAACCTGAGAGGCATATACCAAGTTTGGTCTGATGTGCAATGTGAAGCGCTAGCTAAATATTTCGATATCCATCTAGCTGAATGGTAGGTACTCTGTTTGCCAGGTCATGGTTCCTCTCCTTAACTCTCAACGTAAGGTGGAACTGTGGCGGAAGGTTAGGGACGACACACAATCCCATGTCCTTCTCACCCACAAATTCCTGCAGCTAATTTCTCCCTCGATAATAGTCATATCAAAGCTTTATTTCACTGTATTCCAACCTCATCACCTTGAATTTCCTCGTTTGAATTTCATCAACCGTGTATCAAAGTAACTTTGGAGCTTGTCTAGGTTCTCTTGTAGGGTGGTACAATCCCCCTCACTCTTGGCCACCCTCATGACTTAGGCATCATCCGCAAACATATTCAATTGGGAGTCCAATCCTTCTGGCGAGTCGTTTACATAGATCAAGAGGAGCAATGGACGCAGAGCAGGACCTTGCGGTACGCCAGTGATAACCTCAACCCATTTTTGAGAAGGTTCCCCAACAGGAATCCTTCGTTCCCTTCCATCAAGATAATCTTCCATCCTTTGAGGGAGGGAGTCTGCCTCTTACTGATGCCTGAAGATGCGGCTACTTTACCAGCGACTCAGTGTTGACAACGTCCCCTGACGAAGTCCTGACAACCATCTAGTATAAGTGTTGACAACGTCCCCTGACGAAGTCCTGACAACCATCCACTCTAAGTGCTGACAACGTCCACTGACGAAGTCCTGACAACCATCCAGTCTAAGTGCTGACAACGTCCACTGACGAAGTCCTGACAACCATCCAGTCTAAGTGCTGACAACGTCCACTGACGAAGTCCTGACAACCATCCAGTCTAAGTGTTGTCAACGTCCCCTGACGAAGTCCTGACAACCATCCAGTCTAAGTGCTGACAACGTCCACTGACGAAGTCCTGACAACCATCCAGTCTAAGTGCTGACAACGTCCACTGACGAAGTCCTGACAACCATCCAGTCTAAGTGCTGACAACGTCCACTGACGAAGTCCTGACAACCATCCAGTCTAAGTGTTGACAACGTCCCCTGACGAAGTCCTGACAACCTTCCAGTATAAGTGTTGACAACGTCCCCTGACGAACTCCTGACAACCATCCAGTCTAAGTGTTGACAACGTCCCCTGACGAACTCCTGACAACCATCCAGTGTAAGTGTTGACAACGTCCACTGACGAAGTCCTGACAACCATCCAGTATAAGTGCTGACAACGTCCACTGACGAAGTCCTGACAACCATCCAGTATAAGTGCTGACAACGTCCACTGACGAAGTCCTGACAACGACCCAGATTCGTGAAATCTATTTCTGACAGTCCAGACATAAACAATCCACTCAATCTATTCCCTTTGTCTCAACGGAGACAACAGAAATCTACGACGTTCAATTACAGAGGATCTGTAATTAGTTTCAATATGACCCATCCTAATTACTCTACTTAGATTACATATCATCAACCATGTATCAGACCAACTTTGGAATCTGTTTAGGTCCCACTGTAGGGTTACGCAATCCTCGTTTTCCATTTCCTTCGTGGCCTCAACTTCATCGATAAACATACTCAGCAGGAGTCTAACCCTAAGGCATTTACACATACGAAGAAGAGCAGCGGTGCCAGAACAGGCCGGCCCCTGGGGCACGCAGCTTGGGTGACCTCGACACACATTGTGGGGGCTCCTATGACGTGTGCCCCATGTCCCCCTCCACTGTGATCATCTCAGAGAGTCAGGCAGCAGAGCAGCAGCAGCTGGCCTGACCCCGATCATAACCCCCCCACCACCACCTGCCTCACCGAAGGCAGCTGGCCCGCTCACCTCCCAGGTAAATCCCCTCTCTCCCTCAACACACCTCCCCCACCGCAATCCCTCCTCCTCCTCCACCTCCACCTTTATCACTCCCTCCTTCCTTTCTTCCTCTCCTTCAACTCTTGTCATCCCATCTTTAGTCCTCTTCCAAAATTCTCCCTTGTGTCGTTTTCTCTGTCTGTCATACTCTCACTTTATCCTTTTTATTGAGCTAAGCAACAACAACAACACACACGTAATACGACATGTTACCGTAATAATGTTCCACTCTGCATGAGGACTCACCACACTGGCTGGTCTCCTCTGGTGATCTCATATTTAGCTCAGAATGTTGTCCTGGTGGCCAAACCGACCGTGTTTTCTCGCGCCTTTGGTTCAGTGAAACCTGATTGTGTTCTCTTTCCCTCGCTGGAAAAAGAAGGCAAAAATTAGGGCAAAAATTGGTAGGGTTCTCTATTGGCAGCGTTTTCAATTGGCAGCGTTCTCTATTGGCAGCGTTTTTTACTGGCAGAGTTCTCTACTGGTAGTTTTCTATTGGCAGCGTTCTCTATTGGCAGCGTTTTCTATTGGTAACGTTCTCTATTGGCAGCGTTCTCTATTGGCAGCGTCCTCTATTGGTAGCGTTCTCTATTGGCAGCGTTCTCTATTGGTAGCGTTCTCTATTGGCAGCGTTCTCTATTGGTAGCGTTCTCTATTGGCAGCGTTTTTTACTGGCAGAGTTCTCTACTGGTAGTTTTCTATTGGCAGCGTTCTCTATTGGCAGCGTTTTCTATTGGTAGCGTTCTCTATTGGCAGCGTTCTCTATTGGTAGCGTTCTCTATTGGCAGCGTTCTCTATTGGTAGCGTTCTCTATTGGCAGCGTTCTCTATTGGTAGCGTTCTCTATTGGCAGCGTTCTCTATTGGTAGCGTTCTCTATTGGCAGCGTTCTCTATTGGCAGCGTTCTCTATTGGTAGCGTTCTCTATTGGCAGCGTTCTCTATTGGTAGCGTTCTCTATTGGCAGCGTTCTCTATTGGTAGCGTTCTCTATTGGCAGCGTTTTCTATTTCAATCACGGCTGGAGGCGGGATTTCCTTGTGTTATCTCAGCACAGAAGGATTTTTTCTCGTTGGTTAACAGAAGCTTGTTATGCCACAACTCTGAACCAAGCCATTCTGTTCGCATCATACGCTATGATCATGGCCAGCCCAGCCTTGTACTGATACACTGATATATGACACTGCATCTACTTATGATGATACATGATATACTGCTTTCAATCATACTGATACATGATATACTGCTTTCAATCATACTGATACATGATATACTGCATTCATTCATACTGATACATGATATACTGCATTCATTCATACAGATACATGATATACTGAGTTTACTTATACTGATACACGATATATTGCAGTTACTTATAATGATACATAATATACTGCATTCATTCATAATGATACATGATATACTGAGTTTACTTATACTGATACACGATATATTGCAGTTACTTATAATGATACATGATATACTGCATTCATTCATAATGATACATGATATACTGCATTCAATCATAATGCTACATGATATACTGCATTCATTCATAATGATACATGATATACTGAGTTTACTTATACTGATACACGATATATTGCAGTTACTTATAATGATACATGATATACTGCATTCATTCATACAGATACATGATACACTGCATTCAATCATAATGATACATGATATACTGCATTCATTCATAATGATACATGATATACTGCATTCATTCATAATGCTACATGATATACTGCATTCATTCATAATGATACATGATATACTGCATTCATTCATAATGATACATGATATACTGCATTCATTCATAATGATACATGATATACTGCATTCATTCATAATGATACATGATATACTGCATTCATTCATAATGATACATGAAATACTGCGTTTACTTATAATGAAACATGATGAACTGCATTCACTTATAATGATACGTGATAAGCTACATTCACTCATAATGATACACAATATTTCACATTTAGCTACAGTGACATATGTTACATTTAGTGAAGATCTTGTAGCTAATCACATCAAGGCCCAGTACAGAGTGTTTACATCTGATACCAACCACACACTTGATGGTTACAAAATCAGTCGTCCACATGAATGACTGCTAGCAAACCTATCGTCTAACATTACCATAACTACTGGTCAATAATTAATGGTTCGTCGTTAAGGCGAGCGCCGTATATACCCCCCCCCCCCCACACACACACGCAAAAAAAAAACCCAAATAATTGCATGAATGTAAATGAAATTTACAGAAACATGTGTATGAATTTGTTGTGCTCTCTGAATTTATTTTCCCGAGAGTGTCTGGACGTCTGTCAGTTTGTCTGACAATTAAGTCAACCCGTGACGGGTCATGATGTAATTACCTCAGGCAGAATGACACCGCTGGCGACGCTCCGCAACCCTGAAATAGCACAGGCTAACTCTACCTGCTTTATGATCGTTGCTGACACAATATTTACTGACGCTCTCTGCCAGTTAACATTCTCCCTGTTTATACAGGCCTACGTGAATATATATATATATATATATATATATATATATATATATATATATATATATATATATATATATATATATATATATTCGCCATTTCCCGAACGTGCAAGGTAGCGTTAAGAACAGGGAACTGAGCCTTAGAGGGGAATATCTTCACTTAGCCCCCTTTTCTGTTTTTTTTTTTTTTGAAAAAAAGAGAGGGGAGGATTTCCAGCCCCACCCCCACTCCCTACCTTTTTTTAGTCTCCCTCTACGTCACGCAGGGAATTCGTGGGAAGTATTCTTTCTGCCCTGTTTGATAATAGTTTGCAGTTTCCCATGTTGCAAGGTTACGTAACAGGAACGGTGTCAAATACTCCCTTCAACTCCCTAGCTGTCTTATGTAATGAACCAAAACCAGAGCCACTTCTCCACAACCAAGACCTACAGACCTCTTCGTGGTTTCCCCTGATCTGTTTTAGTCCATTGACAGCGCGTCGCCCCCTGTATAACACATAGCTTCAGTTCGCTCTATCCCTCGCCAGCCACTGGTGTTTAGGCCCCAGTAACTCGATGGCTCTCTCACTCCGACCTTTATGTGTGTGTGTGTGTGTGTGTGTGTGTGTGTGTGTGTGTGTGTGCGTGTGTGTGTGTGTGTGTATGTGGATACATTAATTCGAGCAGGTCTGTGTCTGTACTGGCCCAAGATCTCAACAAGTAAGGCGGTGGCTCCCCCTTTAAGTAATATCAATACAAAATAATAGCAAAGAAACATCTTCCCGCAGTGTATGTTTTATCTGTATTTCTTATCTCCTTTGTAAGTGTTGCAACACATCGAGGTGTTCACAGCTGACCTCACTGGGGGAGAGAGAGAGAGAGAGAGAGAGAGAGAGAGAGAGAGAGAGAGAGAGAGAGAGAGAGAGAGAGAGAGAGAGAGAGAGAGAGAGAGTACTTCGCTCAGTCGTACACTGCAGAAGACATTTCAGTGTCATATATTCCATAATAAAAGTAAAATCATCATTTCAAAAGACATGTGTTCGCACATGACTGTCTGTTGCTTTAACTGACCCCCAAGGTGCACGGGCCTGTCATCTGGCAGGCTGGGGAGGCCTGAGCGAAAGATTTCGTCTGCGGGGGAAAATATTGTGTTGGAGTGGAGGAGGGGGTGATGTTGGCGAGCTCTGATCATACTGGCTCACTCAGGCCAGACGTGGGGGGACTAGCCTGCAGTGACTTCCAGTATGTATAAAGTCGTAGGTGAGAGTCTAGCTAGACTTTTGGAGGTAGTCAAGTCCTTCCTGCTGTGTTGGTGTGGCGAGGGCAGTAGTGGCAGAGGAAACAGGGATGGGCGAGATCCCGGCGACTGCACTCTCCTGGTGGAGGCTGGGTGGCAGAGGGCCGTGTGGTGATGCTTTCTATATACCTTGAGTGTGGCGATGATGTTCCTCCACGGAGATTCAATGGCCCATTAAAGACAGGAGTGAGGCTACGGGGTTGCTGTAAGCTCTGGTTCCCCGTAGTAAGAGAAGCGCCGCTTGAATCTGGCAAGAGGAACTGCTACAAGCCTTGCGATGCGCCTCCCTGCCCAGGTGACGAGTGAGGACTCCACCCAGTGATGTAGGGGGTAACCCATGATCACCTCCTCACACTATGTTAGATCAGTTGCTTCGTCAGACGACTCCCCAGCCACTCTGACGTCTCTAGTTCGACGTCGGCTCCACCTCGGTCGTTGGAGCGGGTCTCAGGCTGGACAGCTTTTCTCCAGAAGACTCCAGCGCTGAGCGAACACCTTCACTGTTCCAACGAGTGACACATAAGTATTGTGTCGACGTTTCTATATGGATCTCAGCCACTGCAGAACTGTGCATTTCACTGACGTTTGCCAACACCTTGCTGAGTGAGGCGCTGGCTGACGCTACCTGTATCCTCAGGTTCGTCCTTCCTCACCAAAGTGATGCTATACCTGAGGCTTGAGTCGTGCTTAGGTAATAGGACCACACTGTCCTCAGCATCACTCTCATGAGTTTCCTCAGTAGCCTCACCGTCAGGATCACCATCATGTTCAGCTTCCTCAGACTCAGGCACGCGTTGGTCATGTTCTCGACACTATCTCTGATGACGTGGCTCACTTTCTCTGATATCGCAGACTCGTTAGCCATCTCTTCACAGAGAACGTGGGTGTACACACCAGTGTGGCCACCCTTCATCCTCCGGCAGCACAATACGACTGACTACAAACTCCACTCCTCAGTGTGTTCGCTCGTTCCTCACGGTAACTCTTCCTTTGATTAGTAGTCCAGTTCTACACACAGCCACTAACAACTGATGCCAACTCTGGTCTGGCTTTGATCATGAAATGGCACTGTTCACGCTTGTTAGGCCAAACAACAGCTGTGAGAGGCGCTTCCCCAGACAGGACCTGGGAACCTGGGGCCAGCTCCGGGTATAAGATCCTTGACGACCTAACTGGCCAGCGGTGGCAGCGGCAGGAGGCTGTCACACATCACATCTATAACACCTTCTTCATGCTGTCCGCCTGGCGCTTACCAGCAGACGGGTGGGCAGGTGGAGCTGTCTGTTGGGTCATGCTGTGGCCGTCTGTGGTGCTCTGAAGGATGATGATGCTGTGGCGTCTGTGGTGCTGGCTGGAGGGGCTGATGCTGTCTCGCTGTGCTCGGCCTTAAGCAGTCTGTGGTGTGAGGGACATTACCCTGTAGTGCATGTTTGGTGTACTTGTATATTTCATCCCAACCTCTTTTCACCTCCTCCTCAATTTTCCTTAAGTCTTCGCCTCGACGGAAGACTCCATCAGTAACATGATCCTTTGTTCTTAAATAAAAACAAGAAGACAAATCAGAGAAGTCCTGATTACTATCATGATTAATATTGGATCCACGTTCATAACCACGGTGTACGACGCCTTTGTGAGGTGTAGTTCACATCATGTCAGACTCACGCGTCGTCAAAATGAGATAGTGTTTTATGGTGAGGCAGCGCGTTATGGTGAGGAGGGAGCCAGCCCATCTATCGTCCTGTGTAACATACAAAGGTGTGTGGCTAGTGAGGATAGACAGGTCGGTAGTAGGGATAGAGGGACAGGAGATAGATAGAATTAAGAATACGTCAAGCAAAGTCTGTGTCTGTCTATCACACCCTGGATGACTGATGTGTAGGGACGACCCCTCTCTCCTCACTGGTGAGTGAGGGAGGGAGTGAGTGGGTCATGGTGGCGTCACGTGACCCGTGCCAGTCATGAGGTCACCTCAGGGTCGCAGAACAGGTGTTGACCCGCCAGCAGGCAGACACGGGGACCACCCAACCCAATCCGTCATCTGGAGCGCAGGTTCATCAGTCTCCAGTGCGTCCCCTCCCTCCCCACACTCGCCTCACAATACCCTTTCATCCACCTGGGAACACAACTGTTATTGTATTACTCGCGAGTCTAATTAATCAAAGATCTGCTGCCACGACCATTCATTACTCACTATCTGGTATCCGGCTCCGCTGAAGATCTCTCTCTCTCTCTCTCTCTCTCTCTCTCTCTCTCTCTCTCTCTCTCTCTCTCTCTCTCTCTCTCTCTCCATCATCCGACTCTTGTTAATGAAACCGTCATTGAAGACCCGTTGATCCACGGCGCATAATGCAGGTCCTGCTTAATTAAAACCTGCATCTCCTGAGTTCCCATGAATCACATCATGAGTTACCATGAATCACATCATGAGTTACCATGAATCACATCATGAGTTACCATGAATCACATCATGAGGTCTTATGAATCACATCATGAGTTACCATGAATCACATCATGAGTTCCCATGAATCACATCATGAGTTACCATGAATCACATCATGAGTTCCCATGAATCACATCATGAGTTACCATGAATCATATCATGAGTTCCCATGAATCACATCATGAGTTACCAGGAATCATATCATGAGTTCCCATGAATCACATCATGAGTTCCCATGAATCACATCATGAGTTCCCATGAATCATATCATGAGTTCCCATGAATCACATCATGAGTTACCAGGAATCATATCATGAGTTCCCATGAATCACATCATGAGTTCCCATGAATCACATCATGAGTTCCCATGAATCACATCATGAGTTCCCATGAATCACATCATGAGTTACCAGGAATCATATCATGAGTTCCCATGAATCACATCATGAGTTCCCATGAATCACATCATGAGTTACCATGAATCACATCATGAGTTACCATGAATCACATCATGAGTTACCATGAATCACATCATGAGTTACTATGAATCACATCATGAGTTCCCATGAACCACATCATGAGTTCCCATGAATCACATCATGAGTTCCCATGAATCACATCATGAGTTACCATGAATCACATCATGAGTTCCCATGAATCACATCATGAGTTACCATGAATCACATCATGAGTTACCATGAATCACATCATGAGTTACCATGAATCACATCATGAGTTACCATGAATCACATCATGAGTTACCATGAATCACATCATAAGTTACCATGAATCACATCATAAGTTACCATGAATCACATCATAAGTTACCATGAATCACATCATGAGGTCTTATGAATCACATCATGAGTTACCATGAATCAAATCATGAGGTCCCCCATGAATCACATCATGAGTTCCCATGAATCACATCATGAGTTCCCATGAATCACATCATGAGTTCCCATGAATTATTCACATGATCAGAGGGAAAGTTAGGGGAACACTGGATGGTTATCTCCCGCTACTCCGTACGGGGTATATTTCTCATAGTGCAACTGTTCAACATACAGACAGACACAGGTCTCCACACCAGGTGGCCCTCCTGCATCCATGGTGGGGGAGGGGACCTCTACCCCTCCCTCCCTCCCTCCTCCTCCTCCTCCTCCTCCTCCTCCTCCTCCTCCTCCTCCTCCTCCTCCTCTTCCTCCCTCCCTCCCTCCCCAAGACCTTGGCTTCAGGGCATCGAACACGTACCCATAATCTGGTGCAGACGACATTATCTGCAAACCATTCCTACGTTCAATTTTGCACAAATAAGAACCAACTATCTATTTCTATACATGACGAAGCATAGGAGGGTTGGTCTTGAACGCTATACCGCCATCACATCCGGGTCTTCTACGTAAGTATAAGACAAACTGTTTCCAACTTGTGCCCTGAGTACTGATAGTGTTATCAACATTATCCTGTTTTATATTACTTAATCCATTCTCCTCCTGTTTCACTTAGTTAAGTGTTTAAACTGGAGTTTGTATAGCCAGCTAATGTGTATGACATTATATACATACCTTACTTGAGGAATCTTAGATATAGTACTTACTTACGGGTCCCGAAAGCGAGGTTCTCGCCAACAGTAGGGCTAGTAGCAAGGCTATCACTAGCAGCTGGGCTATCACTAGCAGCAGGGCTAGTAGCAGGGCTAGCACTAGCAGCAGGGCTAGCACTAGCAGCAGGGCTATCATTAGCAGCAGGGCTATCACTATCAGCAGGGCTATCACTAGCAGCTGGGCTATCACTATCAGCAGGGCTATCACTAGCAGCAGGGCTAGCACTAGCAGCAGGGCTATCATTAGCAGCAGGGCTAGTAGCAGGGCTAGCACTAGCAGCAGGGCTATCACTAGCAGCAGGGCTAGTAGCAGGGCTAGCACTAGCAGCAGGGAAGCACTAGTACAGGGCTAGCACTAGCAGCAGGGCTAGTAACAGGGCTAGCGCTAGCAGCAGGGCTAACAGCAGGGCTAACACTAGCAGCAGGGCTAGCAGCAGAGCTAGCAGGTACTGCTTACCGCAGGAAAATCTAGGGTGGCGAAGCGAGCGTCGGGCGAGTTACGTGTGGTCAAGTGTTGAGTGAGATGGAGACTGTATGATTCTGGACTCACACACAGCAGCCCATGTGTGGCTCATCAGGCAGAGAGACAGCTACTACCTGGGCCAAAGGATGAAACTTAACAACCACTGAAGTGCTGGCTCAAGGCGCAGCCGTAACTGACCCTTCCCACGATCCCCAGGTGGGTAGTGGGTGTCTACTGTCTACCAGAGAGAGAGAGAGAGAGAGAGAGAGAGAGAGAGAGAGAGAGAGAGAGAGAGAGAGATCAGGGTATCATACCTATAAGAGACATGTAATGTGGCTCTTGTGGCAGGAGGGAGGGATTGTGTGGCGCCTGGTGGCTTGGCAACACTCACCCGTCCTCTCCTCGGAGATGTAAACAAACAGAAGCCATCACTAGCGCAGCTGTCCAGTGGTTTATTTACTTCATCATCCCCTGGCTCTCTCTCTCTCTCTCTCTCTCTCTCTCTCTCTCTCTCTCTCTCTCTCTCTCTCTCTCTCTCTCTCCCTCTCTCTCTCTCCCCAGCTGCACCCCGTCCCTCCCGACCCCCTCATAGCGGGGAACATTACTCCCCCAGAAGGCTTTGCACCACTATGATGAGAGACAGGAAATTTAGTGAAGTCTTAAGCGAATCTTCAGTTATCGTCTTACTCCTCATGTAAGGGTGAGGATTGGAATGGGACAACGACACACGAGTAACCACTGTGCTTTATCAAGTAAGCATAGATGTGACGCAGCTCAGGGTGGGGCGAAAGAAGTGGTGCAGTAAGGGATCAGTTGAAGTAAGCCGAGTCGAAGTGGGCAGGGTTCCCGTAGCGCTGGTGCAGGTGTAGAAAGCGCGGCAGGAGTTCTATGGCAGAGTTGCTTGGCTGCCGGGTCTCGTGGAGCTTCTACAGAAGGGTGGAAGTGTTACCAAGGTCTAGGCCTAGGTTAGTGGAAGGTTGTCAGAGTTTTGAATTTTATACTGCAGGAGGGCCTGACCGTAGGTCCTGGTTAGCTCCTTCTTCAGTCCTATCGAAGGAGGAGGCCGTGGGAGAGGAGGCACTACAGAGCCCCTGCCAGAGATTGATGAGTTAGGAATAGAAAATGAGGCACCACAAAGTCCTTGCCAGAGAATGATGAGTTAGGAGCCGGGATACGAGGCACCACAGAGCCCTTGTAACAGAATCATGAGTCAGGGGTCACTAGGTAAAACCTTCCTGACGGAGGAAAGCCTTGGTGTCTAGGAACCACAGGGCTGGCTGCTGGACTGACCTGCTCCTCTGCTGCCTAAGTTTGTATTGAGGGAAGATGTGTCGGCCATGTCGATAGTGTTAATCATGTGGGCGTGGCTGCCAAGTTCATTATGGTGGTGGGTCCCCAGTGCCTGCTGGCCGACCTGATGCCACACCAGCTACCTGTCATCTGCTTAATGAGAATATCACAGTGACCCAAGTGCGGCACTGTTGCACCACACAGGTGAGTGATTTCATCATCCAACACTCGCCAACTACACTGACGCTGTTAATGACGATCTAAGTCTCACGTATCCCTGAGCACGAAGGGACGAGCCCTGGGCAAGAGGGTGTGACCCATGGGTATGACAGTCAAGGTTCACACCGTCGTGCTCGAGTATTTGCACTGACGTCCTCACGAGTCGCGCCGTCACACTCGAGAGTCAACCGTGTGTTCAAGGGCTGTAGCGTTCTCCCAAGGGAGCAGTTATGAAGCTACATACCTCACCTTATGTTTACATACATCCTCAGTCTTCAGCGACCCTGCCTCCGATATGACCTTCACACACGACTGTGTCGCCAAACAATGAAATCTCATACTGGGAAGTATACAACTGGAACAGGAAGTCGACAATAGACAAACATTTTCTAATCTATGGTTCTCATATTACAATTACTCACTGTTCATGGTCAGGTGCTCAAATTTCTTGATGTAGTGTTGATGTATTTTGATTTTTGCCTCATTTGTGTTGTGAGATGAGTGGGTGGCATCACATGTGTAAATATTACATGATATCAAAAATACATGATGATGGGTGGTGATGAGTCAGTGTGGGAACTTATGAAAATATTTGATGTAGTCTACGCATTCAGCTCTCTCACCAGCCAAGATGGAATTCTTTTCTATGCTTCTCTCTCTTTTTTACCCTCTTCCTATCTATCTCCCAGTCTCTCTATATGCCTATTTCCTCCCCACCCTCTCTCTCTTTTCCATCTCTCTTTCTTATCTGGTGTTAATGTCTCTATTTTCCCATTTTTCATATTTTCCTCTCTCTCTCTCTCTCTCTCTCTCTCTCTCTCTCTCTCTCTCTCTCTCTCTCTCTCTCTCTCTCTCTCTCTCTCTCCTGCTTGCTATCAACGTCCCCTTATCTACCCACTTTACCCCTCTCTTCCCCTTGTTTCCCTTCCGCCTTTTTCTCTACATATATCTCTTACCCTAACCCTGTATCTATCTCTAAATATTTATCTGTCTCTACCTCTGGCCAACTCTCCCTTTCTTAATGAATTTGTCACCGGTGTCTGAGGCTGGGGCGTGGCAGGGAAGTAGTCCACGTCCTGACGGTATTATGGTAACATTATCTTTCTCTCCCTCAGGTATGGCAGACGCTTCCTTCTCCTCCAGCCACACCTGTCACTCAGGTAACGTTGGTTTACATACATTTAGAAAATTATATATATATATGTATATATATATATATATATATATATATATATATATATATATATATATATATATATATATATATATATATATACATATATATATGTGGGGGGAGGGGGGAGGGGGGAGGGGGATGCATATGTTATTCTTTTTTTTCTTTCCCTTCACGCAATTTGTGCTGTTTCCTGTGGGGTCGGAGGTGGCGTCGTGATTGGATGAAGGCCATATTTCAACCAAGGCCCAGCCTTGATGTGGACTTCTGTCTGTGACTGGAGCCTCCAACGTGAAAAAAATCTTATGTAAACTCGTATACTTTTTACATATATATATATATATATATATATCATGGACTCCTGCCTGTTCCCACACCGCGAGTGAAAAGTCACTTACGGCGAGACTGTATCACCAGAATACAAACTCGTCGAAGAACTTCTCACTCCAAAGGAGTCCATTCCTTCCTTGCTACTGATTGTAGCGCAGTCTTGAAGCTGCCGGAGAAGGGTGTCCTGGAGCTATACAATGATAATAATATATCACAGATATCAATAAGAAATTCGTAAGAAAGCGTCAGGGGGACGTAACGTCCCCTGAAATTTTCAGTCTATAGCATTCACGTTATCAGAGAAAACCTGACGTTATTGGACGAGTCTTAAAAAGCGAGGATCAGATTACAGGTAATTACATTCCTGGAGAGGTGAGGTGGGTGGCTGATGGCTCGCCTCCCACACCCGAGACCTGGGCTGGAGGAGGGTGCTGTTTGCTGCTCCCTCCTCACTGATCCGACCTCGAGTGACTCCACGAGACGGAAGCCAAGGTCGTTAAGGAAATGAAGGACATTCCTTCCCCTCAACCATCTGGTCCTTCCCAGAAGTCACCAGATCAGATGACATTACGTTCATCGGATTTCTATTTTCGTAAGCTTTTGCGACATACTGTCAGGTGCAGCGTCACTCGCATCTTCCGAAGAGAACATGTACATATATCAAGCAAGGTAGAGTTACATATAGTTCCACATACTCCTGGTGTCTGATGTTACACCGCCAGGCCGCTCGACTGGGTTACATCCTCCAGCTACGTGATTACGAGGAACGAATCTTGTTGAAATAATGATATTAATCTCAGTGAGCCTCGTGTGCTGTGCCACGCACTCTGGGCATGATGGTCAGTGGCAGAGCCAGGCCTGACGTGTGATATCTCGTGCCCTCCGCTTCTATTATGATATTAGGGTTGTAAAATGGTTCTCCTCCTCTGGACGTGCATGATACACACAGGCCTCTAGCACTGACGGGGTATACGGCTACCAGTTTTAAGATACTGTTCCTCCTGCCTGTGACTGAGGCCTGGCCACCCCTGCCCGGCAGAGATGCTGTGCCGACAGTGCCACAGCAACGACCTGGGGACTCACAGCTCGGTGTTCAAAACAGTCTTTTCCCACGAACTGGAGATTATCAGTTTCCGATTCAGTCCTGAGCTGCCAAAGACTCACACCGCAGAAGCCTAACATACTGGTCGAACCCTCAATCATTCTTGCCGCTAACCTTCATCCAGAGTGGCGACCAGAGGCTGTCTGGTGAGTACTGTACCGTGGACACACTGGGATGTTCTACAGCGGCACGAAGACCACCCCTCGCACAGGATACTGATCCGCTGTACAACTCAGACCCTAAGAGCGGCATCAGGTGACTTAGAGGAACCACCTGACGTCTTACCAGTTTGTCCTTGAGATGAGGCGGACCTGCGTCCTCGTCCTGACCCGCTCAGTATCTGATGAAAAGGTCAGAGTGGAAGACACACGCACTGACGACTTATTATTTCTCTAGAGCCCATAACACTTCCGTTGTTGGCTCCTGAGCTACAAGGCCTCTGAAGAACTTACTGTTGGTTCACGAGATACTGTTGGCTCTTAAAGGGAACTGGACGAGGACGTGACACTGTGGGAATACAGTCATCTTGTTCGAGGACCAGAATCACAACAGTTGGTGATTTACAGGAGGGTGGCGTCAAGTCTGTCCGATCATGTGGCGAGGAGACTGGTATATTGGACGTGTAGATTTATCTTGGCGGTGCGGATTATTTGCACTGGCGGATCCCCTGCAGGAGGACCTTCGGTGTGGCTTGCAGTGTGGTGGATTTGCTCAGACACACCACGTGGGGGAAGACGTAAGCAGACACCGATGGTGATGCTCTTCCTGCATGGATGTTGAAATTAAGTTGCAGAGACGTATGTACCATCCAGTCCTTTGTGTTTACGGCAGGACTGTGGTCACACCAGCGTGTTATCTACCCACCCAGCCAGGTAGTACTCCATGATAATGACGGGATGATTTCTAACGTATGCTTGGTCCATGAAGACCGTCCTTACCTGGGAAGACGCGTGCACCGATTCCCAGAAGCTGTTTCTTCTGAGAGGAATGCCCCAGGGTGGAGACGCAACAAGGGATGCACCACAGTGCTCTAGGCTGCGACACATCGATCACACACACACACACAGAGGGACGCTAAGAATGGGAAGAATGTATGGCTGGACGCCGCGCCGGGGGCCACGCAGGAGGCCCGGGGAAGCCACGGCTGGAGGCCGGGGCCTGGCAGGAGGGAGGAGTGGGTCCTGGTAGAAGGGCGAGGAAGCCACGGCTGGCGGGTAGCCTGGGCGATCATCTCAATGAACACATCCAGTTGGCTTTTTAGGAAATCATTATTGAAAATCACGACCGTAAAATAACATTAACCAAGATGATGAATGAGGAATAACCGAGCAGCTGACTCAAGAAGGGAAGCACCATCGCACGTGACAGCCACACAATCAATTTTCCCCTGACACCTGCCTCTCCGCCGGGCGATCAATCTGCAGGAACCATGAAAAGCCATCCAGACAACCACGAACTCAGCCACGAGAGAAAGCAATACTGATAAGAGACACATCAGATTTCAATACCATGTAAACACCCACAAACCTATACTAGCCACAGTATACTCTCATCATACGAATGACACATACAGACTAGAAAAGAACAACCTGTATCAACTAATCAATATAGTTTCCAGTGGGGAGATGTACCTTCCCCGTAATTGTGAGAACAGCAGAAAAAAACTGCTATTTCCAGAAGATAAGGATTGAGTTGTACAGATATACAAAAAGAGACATCAAAACATTGGACTAAGTATGGGCTAATAATTTACACGATCGACTACCATAGCTAGGATGCCAGCTCATCACAGAAAGACTACGGTGTAACTTTCTCAACCAACCAACATCAGAAATCATTTGAGAAGTCATCTAAAACACTTCAGTAAATGGGGTCTGGCAAGGTAGCGTCCTAGGTCCAACACTACTTATAACTCACTGAGATGACATCATCCACCAGCTGGTGCTGTGGGCATGGACATCTGTAATACAGATGACCCCATGAAATTAGTAGTCTCGAACGAATTACTTCCTGGACATACCTCTTTACTACAATCAGAGGTAATAACACTAAAAGAATTCGAAAAGGACTGGAAGATAAACATAAATTTACTATAGAGGCGATAAGAAGAAAAGCCTTGATCATTCTGATCCAAACCTACTTCCCTTATCATCAGTCACCATCCTTGGGAAATCACACATGCCGAAGGGGGCAATGAAAAAGAAGGAACTAGAATTCATAACATATAAGAAGTACTCCATCAGTGAAAACACCGTCGTACACCAAGAGCGACGACATATCAAACCAGTCGAGATGAAGGAAAATAACTACAGCAAAGAAGATAATGATGACACAAACTACAGACAAATCAGAGACGTCGAGAGCAGCGCACACAAGGAACATCCTGGCTTCCCTCCGGAACCTTAAAGCAAATTAGGTAGGCTCCAGCCAGCCAGCCAGCTACACCAATAACAATGTCTAGCTTGCCCTAGCTAACTCCTTTACCTAACCAAAAATAGAAATTCTACATCCACAACACCAGCCCACAAATGGCACCGAAATAAGCTTCCAGAAAGACAGTCACAAATAAACATACATACATACATACGTAAAACATACATACATACATACATACATACATCAAAATGTGCTGCACCATACACCTGTGTACACCTTAACCCTTTCCTCCGTCTGAAACTATCTTCACTTCTGTTCCACCTGATCTTCCTCTCCCTTTAACCATCCCATTAGGAAAAAAGGAAAAGCCAGGGTCAGAGTGGAGGGGAACCCAAAGCTTAAGTCTGGGGCCAGACAGGGGATGGCGGAGACGTTACCACAACTGGTGGAGACGTTACCACAACTGGTGGAGACTTTACCACAACTGGTGGAGACGTTACCACAACTGGTGGAGACATTACCACAACTGGTGGAGACGTTACCACAACTGGTGGAGACGTTACCACAACTGGTGAATACTTTACCACAACTGGTGGAGACGTTACCACAACTGATGGAGACGTTACCACAACTGGTGGAGACTTTACCACAACTGGTGGAGACGTTACCACAACTGGTGGAGACGTTACCACAACTGGTGGAGACGTTACCACAACTGGTGGAGACATTACCACAACTGGTGGAGACGTTACCACAACTGGTGGAGACGTTACCACAACTGGTGGAGACGTTACCACAACTGGTGGAGACGTTACCACAACTGGTGGAGACGTTACCACAACTGGTGGAGACGTTACCACAACTGGTGGAGACGTTACCACAACTGGTGGAGACGTTACCACAACTGGTGGAGACGTTACCACAACTGGTGGAGACGTTACCACAACTGGTGGAGACGTTACCACAACTGGTGGAGACGTTACCACAACTGGTGGAGACGTTACCACAACTGGTGGAGACGTTACCACAACTGGTGGAGACGTTACCACAACTGGTGGAGACGTTACCACAACTGGTGGAGACGTTACCACAACTGGTGGAGACGTTACCACAACTGGTGAGACGTTACCACAACTGGTGGAGATGTTACCACAACTGTGGAGACGTTACCACAACTGGTGAGACGTTACCACAACTGGTGGAGACATTACCACTAGTGGTGGAGACGTTACCACAACTGGTGAGACGTTACCACAACTGTGGAGACGTTACCACAACTGGTGAGACGTTACCACAACTGGTGGAGACATTACCACAACTGGTGAGACGTTACCACAACTGTGGAGACGTTACCACAACTGGTGAGACGTTACCACAACTGGTGAGACGTTACCACAACTGTGGAGACGTTACCACAACTGGTGAGACGTTACCACAACTGGTGGAGACATTACCACAACTGGTGAGACGTTACCACAACTGTGGAGACGTTACCACAACTGTGGAGACGTTACCACAACTGGTGAGACGTTACCACAACTGTGGAGACGTTACCACAACTGTGGAGACGTTACCACAACTGGTGGAGACGTTACCACAACTGGTGGAGACGTTACCACAACTGTGGAGACGTTACCACAACTGGTGGAGACGTTACCACAACTGGTGGAGACATTACCACAACTGGTGAGACGTTACCACAACTGGTGGAGACGTTACCACAACTGTGGAGACGTTACCACAACTGGTGGAGGACGTTACCACAACTGGTGAGACGTTACCACAACTGGTGGAGACATTACCACAACTGGTGGAGACGTTACCACAACTGTGGAGACGTTACCACAACTGTGGAGACGTTACCACAACTGTGGAGACGTTACCACAACTGTGGAGACGTTACCACAACTGTGGAGACGTTACCACAACTGTGGAGACGTTACCACAACTGTGGAGACGTTACCACAACTGTGGAGACGTTACCACAACTGTGGAGACGTTACCACAACTGGTGAGACGTTACCACAACTGGTGAGACGTTACCACAACTGTGGAGACGTTACCACAACTGGTGGAGACATTACCACAACTGGTGGAGACATTACCACAACTGGTGGAGACATTACCACAACTGGTGGAGACGTTACCAACAACTGGTGGAGACATTACCACAACTGGTGGAGACATTACCACAACTGGTGGAGACGTTACCACAACTGTGGAGACGTTACCACAACTGGTGGAGACATTACCACAACTGGTGAGACGTTACCACAACTGTGGAGACGTTACCAACAACTGGTGGAGACATTACCACAACTGGTGAGACGTTACCACAACTGGTGGAGACGTTACCACAACTGGTGGAGACTTTACCACAACTGGTGAGACGTTACCACAACTGGTGAGACGTTACCACAACTGGTGGAGACATTACCACAACTGGTGAGACGTTACCACAACTGTGGAGACGTTACCACAACTGGTGGAGGACGTTACCACAACTGTGGAGACGTTACCACAACTGGTGGAGACGTTACCACAACTGTGGAGACGTTACCACAACTGTGGAGACGTTACCACAACTGGTGAGACGTTACCACAACTGTGGAGACGTTACCAACAACTGGTGGAGACGTTACCACAACTGTGGAGACGTTACCACAACTGTGGAGACGTTACCAACAACTGGTGGAGACATTACCACAACTGGTGAGACGTTACCACAACTGTGGAGACGTTACCAACAACTGGTGGAGACGTTACCACAACTGGTGGAGACTTTACCACAACTGGTGGAGACTTTACCACAACTGGTGGAGACATTACCACAACTGGTGAGACGTTACCACAACTGGTGAGACGTTACCACAACTGTGGAGACGTTACCACAACTGTGGAGACGTTACCACAACTGTGGAGACGTTACCACAACTGTGGAGACGTTACCACAACTGGTGGAGACGTTACCACAACTGTGGAGACGTTACCACAACTGTGGAGACGTTACCACAACTGTGGAGACGTTACCACAACTGGTGGAGACGTTACCACAACTGGTGGAGACTTTACCACAACTGGTGGAGGACGTTACCACAACTGGTGGAGGACGTTACCACAACTGTGGAGACGTTACCACAACTGGTGGAGACGTTACCACAACTGTGGAGACGTTACCACAACTGGTGGAGACATTACCACAACTGGTGAGACGTTACCACAACTGGTGGAGACGTTACCACAACTGTGGAGACGTTACCACAACTGTGGAGACGTTACCACAACTGTGGAGACGTTACCACAACTGGTGGAGACGTTACCACAACTGGTGAGACGTTACCACAACTGGTGAGACGTTACCACAACTGTGGAGACGTTACCACAACTGTGGAGACGTTACCACAACTGGTGGAGACGTTACCACAACTGGTGGAGACGTTACCACAACTGTGGAGACGTTACCACAACTGTGGAGACGTTACCACAACTGTGGAGACGTTACCACAACTGGTGAGACGTTACCACAACTGGTGAGACGTTACCACAACTGGTGGAGACATTACCACAACTGGTGAGACGTTACCACAACTGGTGGAGGACGTTACCACAACTGGTGGAGACATTACCACAACTGGTGAGACGTTACCACAACTGTGGAGACGTTACCACAACTGGTGGAGACATTACCACAACTGGTGAGACGTTACCACAACTGTGGAGACGTTACCAACAACTGGTGGAGACGTTACCACAACTGGTGGAGACTTTACCACAACTGGTGGAGACTTTACCACAACTGGTGGAGACATTACCACAACTGGTGGAGACTTTACCACAACTGGTGAGACGTTACCACAACTGGTGGAGACGTTCCCACAACTGGTGGAGACGTTACCACAACTGGTGGAGACTTTACCACAACTGGTGGAGACTTTACCACAACTGGTGGAGACTTTACCACAACTGGTGGAGACGTTACCACAACTGGTGAGACGTTACCACAACTGGTGGAGACTTTACCACAACTGGTGGAGACTTTACCACAACTGGTGGAGACATTACCACAACTGGTGAGACGTTACCACAACTGGTGGAGACTTTACCACAACTGGTGGAGACGTTACCACAACTGGTGAGACGTTACCACAACTGTGGAGACGTTACCACAACTGGTGGAGACTTTACCACAACTGGTGAGACGTTACCACAACTGTGGAGACGTTACCACAACTGGTGAGACGTTACCACAACTGGTGAGACGTTACCACAACTGTGGAGACGTTACCACAACTGGTGAGACGTTACCACAACTGGTGAGACGTTACCACAACTGGTGAGACGTTACCACAACTGTGGAGACGTTACCACAACTGTGGAGACGTTACCACAACTGTGGAGACGTTACCAACAACTGGTGGAGACTTTACCACAACTGTGGAGACGTTACCACAACTGTGGAGACGTTACCACAACTGTGGAGACGTTACCACAACTGGTGGAGGACGTTACCACAACTGTGGAGACGTTACCACAACTGGTGGAGACGTTACCACAACTGGTGGAGGACGTTACCACAACTGGTGGAGGACGTTACCACAACTGTGGAGACGTTACCACAACTGTGGAGACGTTACCACAACTGTGGAGACGTTACCACAACTGGTGGAGACGTTACCACAACTGGTGAGACGTTACCACAACTGGTGGAGGACGTTACCACAACTGTGGAGACGTTACCACAACTGTGGAGACGTTACCACAACTGGTGGAGACTTTACCACAACTGTGGAGACGTTACCACAACTGGTGGAGACATTACCACAACTGGTGGAGACATTACCACAACTGGTGGAGACATTACCACAACTGGTGAGACGTTACCACAACTGGTGGAGACATTACCACAACTGGTGAGACGTTACCACAACTGTGGAGACGTTACCAACAACTGGTGGAGACATTACCACAACTGGTGAGACGTTACCACAACTGGTGAGACGTTACCACAACTGTGGAGACGTTACCACAACTGGTGGAGACATTACCACAACTGGTGGAGACATTACCACAACTGGTGGAGACATTACCACAACTGGTGAGACGTTACCACAACTGGTGGAGACATTACCACAACTGGTGGAGACATTACCACAACTGGTGGAGACATTACCACAACTGGTGAGACGTTACCACAACTGTGGAGACGTTACCACAACTGGTGAGACGTTACCACAACTGGTGGAGACATTACCACAACTGGTGGAGACTTTACCACAACTGGTGGAGACATTACCACAACTGGTGAGACGTTACCACAACTGGTGGAGACATTACCACAACTGGTGAGACGTTACCACAACTGGTGGAGACATTACCACAACTGGTGAGACGTTACCACAACTGGTGGAGACATTACCACAACTGGTGGAGACATTACCACAACTGGTGGAGACTTTACCACAACTGGTGGAGACATTACCACAACTGGTGGAGACATTACCACAACTGGTGGAGACATTACCACAACTGGTGAGACGTTACCACAACTGGTGAGACGTTACCACAACTGGTGGAGACATTACCACAACTGGTGAGACGTTACCACAACTGGTGGAGACATTACCACAACTGGTGAGACGTTACCACAACTGTGGAGACGTTACCACAACTGTGGAGACGTTACCACAACTGGTGAGACGTTACCACAACTGGTGAGACGTTACCACAACTGGTGAGACGTTACCACAACTGGTGGAGACATTACCACAACTGGTGGAGACATTACCACAACTGGTGAGACGTTACCACAACTGGTGGAGACATTACCACAACTGGTGGAGACATTACCACAACTGGTGGAGACATTACCACAACTGGTGGAGACATTACCACAACTGGTGAGACGTTACCACAACTGTGGAGACGTTACCACAACTGGTGGAGACATTACCACAACTGGTGAGACGTTACCACAACTGTGGAGACGTTACCACAACTGGTGGAGACTTTACCACAACTGGTGGAGACATTACCACAACTGGTGGAGACATTACCACAACTGGTGAGACGTTACCACAACTGGTGGAGACATTACCACAACTGGTGGAGACGTTACCAACAACTGGTGGAGACATTACCACAACTGGTGGAGACATTACCACAACTGGTGAGACGTTACCACAACTGGTGGAGACATTACCACAACTGGTGAGACGTTACCACAACTGTGGAGACGTTACCAACAACTGGTGGAGACTTTACCACAACTGGTGAGACGTTACCACAACTGGTGGAGACATTACCACAACTGGTGAGACGTTACCACAACTGGTGGAGACATTACCACAACTGGTGAGACGTTACCACAACTGGTGGAGACATTACCACAACTGGTGGAGACTTTACCACAACTGGTGGAGGACGTTACCACAACTGGTGGAGGACGTTACCACAACTGGTGAGACGTTACCACAACTGGTGGAGACTTTACCACAACTGGTGAGACGTTACCACAACTGGTGAGACGTTACCACAACTGGTGGAGACTTTACCACAACTGGTGAGACGTTACCACAACTGGTGAGACGTTACCACAACTGGTGGAGACATTACCACAACTGGTGAGACGTTACCACAACTGGTGAGACGTTACCACAACTGGTGGAGACGTTACCACAACTGGTGGAGGACGTTACCACAACTGGTGGAGACGTTACCACAACTGGTGGAGACGTTACCACAACTGGTGGAGACGTTACCACAACTGGTGGAGACGTTACCACAACTGGTGGAGACGTTACCACAACTGGTGGAGACGTTACCACAACTGGTGGAGACTTTACCACAACTGGTGAGACGTTACCACAACTGGTGAGACGTTACCACAACTGGTGGAGACGTTACCACAACTGGTGGAGACGTTACCACAACTGGTGGAGACTTTACCACAACTGGTGGAGACGTTACCACAACTGGTGAGACGTTACCACAACTGGTGGAGACGTTACCACAACTGGTGGAGGACGTTACCACAACTGGTGGAGACGTTACCACAACTGGTGGAGGACGTTACCACAACTGGTGGAGGACGTTACCACAACTGGTGAGACGTTACCACAACTGGTGGAGACGTTACCACAACTGGTGGAGGTATTACCACATCTGGTGGAGACATTACCACAACTGGTGGAGACGTTACCAACAACTGGTGGAGACATTACCACAACTGGTGGAGACTTTACCACAACTGGTGGAGACTTTACCACAACTGGTGAGACGTTACCACAACTGTGGAGACGTTACCACAACTGGTGAGACGTTACCACAACTGGTGGAGACGTTACCACAACTGGTGGAGACTTTACCACAACTGGTGGAGACATTACCACAACTGGTGGAGACATTACCACAACTGGTGGAGACATTACCACAACTGGTGAGACGTTACCACAACTGGTGGAGACATTACCACAACTGGTGGAGACATTACCACAACTGGTGAGACGTTACCACAACTGGTGGAGACGTTACCACAACTGGTGAGACGTTACCACAACTGGTGGAGACGTTACCACAACTGGTGAGACGTTACCACAACTGGTGAGACGTTACCACAACTGGTGAGACGTTACCACAACTGGTGAGACGTTACCACAACTGGTGAGACGTTACCACAACTGGTGGAGGACGTTACCACAACTGTGGAGACGTTACCACAACTGGTGGAGACGTTACCACAACTGTGGAGACGTTACCACAACTGGTGAGACGTTACCACAACTGGTGGAGACTTTACCACAACTGGTGAGACGTTACCACAACTGTGGAGACGTTACCACAACTGTGGAGACGTTACCACAACTGTGGAGACGTTACCACAACTGGTGAGACGTTACCACAACTGTGGAGACGTTACCACAACTGGTGAGACGTTACCACAACTGGTGGAGACTTTACCACAACTGGTGAGACGTTACCACAACTGTGGAGACGTTACCACAACTGTGGAGACGTTACCACAACTGGTGGAGACGTTACCACAACTGTGGAGACGTTACCACAACTGGTGAGACGTTACCACAACTGTGGAGACGTTACCACAACTGGTGGAGACGTTACCACAACTGGTGGAGACATTACCACAACTGGTGAGACGTTACCACAACTGGTGGAGACTTTACCACAACTGGTGGAGACTTTACCACAACTGGTGGAGACTTTACCACAACTGGTGGAGACTTTACCACAACTGGTGGAGACGTTACCACAACTGGTGGAGACATTACCACAACTGGTGGAGACGTTACCACAACTGGTGGAGGACGTTACACAACTGGTGGAGACGTTACCAACAACTGGTGGAGACGTTACCACAACTGTGGAGACGTTACCACAACTGGTGGAGACGTTACCACAACTGGTGAGACGTTACCACAACTGTGGAGACGTTACCACAACTGTGGAGACGTTACCACAACTGTGGAGACGTTACCACAACTGTGGAGACGTTACCACAACTGGTGAGACGTTACCACAACTGGTGAGACGTTACCACAACTGGTGGAGACGTTACCACAACTGGTGGAGACGTTACCACAACTGGTGGAGACGTTACCACAACTGGTGGAGACGTTACCACAACTGGTGAGACGTTACCACAACTGTGGAGACGTTACCACAACTGTGGAGACGTTACCACAACTGTGGAGACGTTACCACAACTGGTGAGACGTTACCACAACTGGTGAGACGTTACCACAACTGTGGAGACGTTACCACAACTGTGGAGACGTTACCACAACTGTGGAGACGTTACCACAACTGGTGAGACGTTACCACAACTGGTGGAGACATTACCACAACTGGTGGAGACGTTACCACAACTGTGGAGACGTTACCACAACTGGTGAGACGTTACCACAACTGGTGAGACGTTACCACAACTGTGGAGACGTTACCACAACTGTGGAGACGTTACCACAACTGGTGGAGACATTACCACAACTGGTGGAGACGTTACCACAACTGTGGAGACGTTACCACAACTGTGGAGACGTTACCACAACTGGTGGAGACGTTACCACAACTGTGGAGACGTTACCACAA
Organism: Panulirus ornatus; assembly: GCF_036320965.1. Taxonomy (NCBI): domain Eukaryota; kingdom Metazoa; phylum Arthropoda; class Malacostraca; order Decapoda; family Palinuridae; genus Panulirus; species Panulirus ornatus. The sequence continues at coordinate 36,264,734 of NC_092232.1, forward strand.
CTGGTGAGACGTTACCACAACTGTGGAGACGTTACCACAACTGGTGAGACGTTACCACAACTGTGGAGACGTTACCACAACTGGTGAGACGTTACCACAACTGTGGAGACGTTACCACAACTGTGGAGACGTTACCACAACTGGTGAGACGTTACCACAACTGGTGAGACGTTACCACAACTGTGGAGACGTTACCACAACTGTGGAGACGTTACCACAACTGGTGAGACGTTACCACAACTGGTGAGACGTTACCACAACTGTGGAGACGTTACCACAACTGTGGAGACGTTACCACAACTGTGGAGACGTTACCACAACTGGTGGAGACATTACCACAACTGGTGGAGACTTTACCACAACTGGTGAGACGTTACCACAACTGTGGAGACGTTACCACAACTGGTGAGACGTTACCACAACTGTGGAGACGTTACCACAACTGTGGAGACGTTACCACAACTGTGGAGACGTTACCACAACTGTGGAGACGTTACCACAACTGTGGAGACGTTACCACAACTGTGGAGACGTTACCACAACTGTGGAGACGTTACCACAACTGTGGAGACGTTACCACAACTGGTGAGACGTTACCACAACTGTGGAGACGTTACCACAACTGGTGGAGGACGTTACCACAACTGTGGAGACGTTACCACAACTGGTGAGACGTTACCACAACTGTGGAGACGTTACCACAACTGGTGAGACGTTACCACAACTGTGGAGACGTTACCAACAACTGGTGGAGACGTTACCACAACTGTGGAGACGTTACCACAACTGGTGGAGGACGTTACACAACTGGTGGAGACTTTACCACAACTGGTGGAGACGTTACCACAACTGGTGGAGACGTTACCACAACTGTGGAGACGTTACCACAACTGTGGAGACGTTACCACAACTGGTGGAGACATTACCACAACTGGTGGAGACTTTACCACAACTGGTGAGACGTTACCACAACTGTGGAGACGTTACCACAACTGTGGAGACGTTACCACAACTGGTGGAGATGTTACCACAACTGTGGAGACGTTACCACAACTGTGGAGACGTTACCACAACTGTGGAGACGTTACCACAACTGTGGAGACGTTACCACAACTGGTGGAGACGTTACCACAACTGGTGGAGACGTTACCACAACTGTGGAGACGTTACCACAACTGGTGAGACGTTACCACAACTGTGGAGACGTTACCACAACTGGTGGAGACGTTACCACAACTGGTGAGACGTTACCACAACTGTGGAGACGTTACCACAACTGGTGGAGGACGTTACCACAACTGTGGAGACGTTACCACAACTGTGGAGACGTTACCACAACTGGTGGAGACTTTACCACAACTGGTGAGACGTTACCACAACTGTGGAGACGTTACCACAACTGTGGAGACGTTACCACAACTGGTGGAGGACGTTACCACAACTGTGGAGACGTTACCACAACTGTGGAGACGTTACCACAACTGTGGAGACGTTACCACAACTGGTGAGACGTTACCACAACTGGTGGAGACGTTACCACAACTGTGGAGACGTTACCACAACTGGTGGAGACGTTACCACAACTGGTGGAGACTTTACCACAACTGGTGAGACGTTACCACAACTGGTGGAGGACGTTACCACAACTGTGGAGACGTTACCACAACTGGTGGAGACGTTACCACAACTGGTGGAGGACGTTACCACAACTGGTGGAGATGTTACCACAACTGTGGAGACGTTACCACAACTGTGGAGACGTTACCACAACTGTGGAGACGTTACCACAACTGTGGAGACGTTACCACAACTGTGGAGACGTTACCACAACTGTGGAGACGTTACCACAACTGTGGAGACGTTACCACAACTGGTGGAGGACGTTACCACAACTGGTGAGACGTTACCACAACTGGTGAGACGTTACCACAACTGTGGAGACGTTACCACAACTGGTGGAGATGTTACCACAACTGTGGAGACGTTACCACAACTGTGGAGACGTTACCACAACTGGTGGAGGACGTTACACAACTGGTGGAGACTTTACCACAACTGGTGGAGACGTTACCACAACTGTGGAGACGTTACCACAACTGGTGGAGGACGTTACACAACTGGTGGAGACGTTACCACAACTGGTGGAGACATTACCACAACTGGTGAGACGTTACCACAACTGTGGAGACGTTACCACAACTGGTGAGACGTTACCACAACTGGTGGAGGACGTTACCACAACTGGTGAGACGTTACCACAACTGTGGAGACGTTACCACAACTGTGGAGACGTTACCACAACTGTGGAGACGTTACCACAACTGTGGAGACGTTACCACAACTGTGGAGACGTTACCACAACTGTGGAGACGTTACCACAACTGGTGGAGGACGTTACCACAACTGTGGAGACGTTACCACAACTGTGGAGACGTTACCACAACTGGTGAGACGTTACCACAACTGTGGAGACGTTACCACAACTGGTGAGACGTTACCACAACTGGTGGAGACTTTACCACAACTGGTGAGACGTTACCACAACTGGTGGAGACATTACCACAACTGGTGAGACGTTACCACAACTGTGGAGACGTTACCACAACTGTGGAGACGTTACCACAACTGTGGAGACGTTACCACAACTGGTGAGACGTTACCACAACTGTGGAGACGTTACCACAACTGGTGAGACGTTACCACAACTGGTGGAGACATTACCACAACTGGTGGAGACGTTACCACAACTGGTGGAGACGTTACCACAACTGTGGAGACGTTACCACAACTGGTGGAGGACGTTACCACAACTGGTGAGACGTTACCACAACTGGTGGAGGACGTTACCACAACTGGTGAGACGTTACCACAACTGTGGAGACGTTACCACAACTGGTGAGACGTTACCACAACTGTGGAGACGTTACCACAACTGTGGAGACGTTACCACAACTGTGGAGACGTTACCACAACTGTGGAGACGTTACCAACAACTGGTGGAGACGTTACCACAACTGTGGAGACGTTACCACAACTGTGGAGACGTTACCACAACTGGTGGAGACTTTACCACAACTGGTGAGACGTTACCACAACTGTGGAGACGTTACCACAACTGTGGAGACGTTACCACAACTGGTGGAGACGTTACCACAACTGGTGAGACGTTACCACAACTGGTGGAGGACGTTACCACAACTGTGGAGACGTTACCACAACTGTGGAGACGTTACCACAACTGTGGAGACGTTACCACAACTGTGGAGACGTTACCAACAACTGGTGGAGACGTTACCACAACTGTGGAGACGTTACCACAACTGGTGGAGACTTTACCACAACTGGTGGAGGACGTTACCACAACTGTGGAGACGTTACCACAACTGTGGAGACGTTACCACAACTGTGGAGACGTTACCACAACTGTGGAGACGTTACCACAACTGTGGAGACGTTACCACAACTGGTGGAGGACGTTACCACAACTGTGGAGACGTTACCACAACTGGTGAGACGTTACCACAACTGGTGGAGACTTTACCACAACTGGTGAGACGTTACCACAACTGTGGAGACGTTACCACAACTGTGGAGACGTTACCACAACTGTGGAGACGTTACCACAACTGGTGGAGACGTTACCACAACTGTGGAGACGTTACCACAACTGGTGAGACGTTACCACAACTGGTGGAGGACGTTACCACAACTGGTGAGACGTTACCACAACTGGTGAGACGTTACCACAACTGGTGAGACGTTACCACAACTGGTGGAGACATTACCACAACTGGTGGAGACATTACCACAACTGGTGGAGACATTACCACAACTGGTGGAGACTTTACCACAACTGGTGGAGACATTACCACAACTGGTGGAGACATTACCACAACTGGTGGAGACATTACCACAACTGGTGGAGACATTACCACAACTGTGGAGACGTTACCACAACTGTGGAGACGTTACCACAACTGTGGAGACGTTACCACAACTGGTGAGACGTTACCACAACTGGTGAGACGTTACCACAACTGGTGAGACGTTACCACAACTGGTGGAGACTTTACCACAACTGGTGGAGACGTTACCACAACTGTGGAGACGTTACCACAACTGGTGGAGACGTTACCACAACTGTGGAGACGTTACCACAACTGTGGAGACGTTACCACAACTGTGGAGACGTTACCACAACTGTGGAGACGTTACCACAACTGGTGAGACGTTACCACAACTGTGGAGACGTTACCACAACTGGTGGAGACATTACCACAACTGGTGAGACGTTACCACAACTGTGGAGACGTTACCACAACTGGTGAGACGTTACCACAACTGTGGAGACGTTACCACAACTGTGGAGACGTTACCACAACTGGTGGAGACATTACCACAACTGGTGAGACGTTACCACAACTGTGGAGACGTTACCACAACTGTGGAGACGTTACCACAACTGGTGGAGACATTACCACAACTGGTGGAGACATTACCACAACTGGTGAGACGTTACCACAACTGTGGAGACGTTACCACAACTGGTGGAGACATTACCACAACTGGTGGAGACTTACCACAACTGGTGAGACGTTACCACAACTGTGGAGACGTTACCACAACTGTGGAGACGTTACCACAACTGTGGAGACGTTACCACAACTGTGGAGACGTTACCACAACTGTGGAGACGTTACCACAACTGTGGAGACGTTACCACAACTGTGGAGACGTTACCACAACTGTGGAGACGTTACCACAACTGTGGAGACGTTACCACAACTGTGGAGACGTTACCACAACTGTGGAGACGTTACCACAACTGGTGAGACGTTACCACAACTGTGGAGACGTTACCACAACTGGTGGAGGACGTTACCACAACTGGTGGAGACATTACCACAACTGGTGAGACGTTACCACAACTGTGGAGACGTTACCACAACTGTGGAGACGTTACCACAACTGGTGGAGACATTACCACAACTGGTGGAGACTTTACCACAACTGGTGAGACGTTACCACAACTGGTGAGACGTTACCACAACTGGTGAGACGTTACCACAACTGGTGAGACGTTACCACAACTGGTGGAGACGTTACCAACAACTGGTGGAGACTTTACCACAACTGGTGGAGACTTTACCACAACTGGTGAGACGTTACCACAACTGGTGAGACGTTACCACAACTGGTGGAGACGTTACCAACAACTGGTGGAGACTTTACCACAACTGGTGAGACGTTACCACAACTGGTGAGACGTTACCACAACTGGTGAGACGTTACCACAACTGGTGAGACGTTACCACAACTGGTGAGACGTTACCACAACTGGTGGAGACATTACCACAACTGGTGAGACGTTACCACAACTGGTGGAGACTTTACCACAACTGGTGAGACGTTACCACAACTGGTGAGACGTTACCACAACTGGTGGAGACTTTACCACAACTGGTGGAGACTTTACCACAACTGGTGAGACGTTACCACAACTGGTGAGACGTTACCACAACTGTGGAGACGTTACCACAACTGTGGAGACGTTACCACAACTGGTGGAGGACGTTACCACAACTGTGGAGACGTTACCACAACTGTGGAGACGTTACCACAACTGTGGAGACGTTACCACAACTGGTGAGACGTTACCACAACTGGTGGAGACTTTACCACAACTGGTGGAGACTTTACCACAACTGGTGGAGACTTTACCACAACTGGTGGAGACATTACCACAACTGGTGGAGACTTTACCACAACTGGTGAGACGTTACCACAACTGGTGAGACGTTACCACAACTGGTGGAGACATTACCACAACTGGTGGAGACATTACCACAACTGGTGGAGACATTACCACAACTGGTGGAGACATTACCACAACTGGTGGAGACATTACCACAACTGGTGAGACGTTACCACAACTGGTGAGACGTTACCACAACTGTGGAGACGTTACCACAACTGTGGAGACGTTACCACAACTGGTGGAGACTTTACCACAACTGGTGGAGACATTACCACAACTGGTGGAGACATTACCACAACTGGTGGAGACTTTACCACAACTGGTGAGACGTTACCACAACTGGTGGAGACTTTACCACAACTGGTGAGACGTTACCACAACTGGTGGAGACTTTACCACAACTGGTGGAGACTTTACCACAACTGGTGAGACGTTACCACAACTGGTGGAGACATTACCACAACTGGTGAGACGTTACCACAACTGGTGGAGACGTTACCACAACTGTGGAGACGTTACCACAACTGGTGGAGACGTTACCACAACTGGTGGAGACGTTACCACAACTGTGGAGACGTTACCACAACTGGTGAGACGTTACCACAACTGGTGGAGACTTTACCACAACTGGTGGAGACTTTACCACAACTGGTGGAGACGTTACCACAACTGGTGAGACGTTACCACAACTGTGGAGACGTTACCACAACTGGTGAGACGTTACCACAACTGTGGAGACGTTACCACAACTGGTGGAGACGTTACCACAACTGGTGGAGACGTTACCACAACTGGTGAGACGTTACCACAACTGGTGGAGACTTTACCACAACTGTGGAGACGTTACCACAACTGGTGGAGGACGTTACCACAACTGGTGGAGACTTTACCACAACTGGTGGAGACGTTACCACAACTGGTGAGACGTTACCACAACTGGTGGAGACGTTACCACAACTGGTGAGACGTTACCACAACTGGTGGAGACGTTACCACAACTGGTGAGACGTTACCACAACTGGTGAGACGTTACCACAACTGGTGGAGACGTTACCAACAACTGGTGGAGACTTTACCACAACTGGTGGAGGACGTTACCACAACTGGTGAGACGTTACCACAACTGGTGGAGACGTTCCCACAACTGGTGGAGACGTTACCACAACTGGTGAGACGTTACCACAACTGGTGGAGACTTTACCACAACTGGTGGAGACTTTACCACAACTGGTGAGACGTTACCACAACTGGTGAGACGTTACCACAACTGGTGAGACGTTACCACAACTGTGGAGACGTTACCACAACTGGTGAGACGTTACCACAACTGGTGGAGACATTACCACAACTGGTGAGACGTTACCACAACTGTGGAGACGTTACCACAACTGGTGAGACGTTACCACAACTGGTGAGACGTTACCACAACTGTGGAGACGTTACCACAACTGGTGAGACGTTACCACAACTGGTGAGACGTTACCACAACTGGTGGAGACGTTACCACAACTGGTGGAGGACGTTACACAACTGGTGGAGACGTTACCACAACTGGTGAGACGTTACCACAACTGGTGAGACGTTACCACAACTGGTGAGACGTTACCACAACTGTGGAGACGTTACCACAACTGGTGGAGACATTACCACAACTGGTGGAGACGTTACCACAACTGGTGGAGACGTTACCACAACTGTGGAGACGTTACCACAACTGTGGAGACGTTACCACAACTGGTGGAGACTTTACCACAACTGGTGGAGACGTTACCACAACTGTGGAGACGTTACCACAACTGGTGGAGACGTTACCACAACTGGTGAGACGTTACCACAACTGGTGGAGGACGTTACCACAACTGGTGGAGACGTTACCACAACTGGTGGAGACGTTACCACAACTGGTGAGACGTTACCACAACTGGTGAGACGTTACCACAACTGGTGGAGGACGTTACCACAACTGGTGAGACGTTACCACAACTGTGGAGACGTTACCACAACTGTGGAGACGTTACCACAACTGGTGAGACGTTACCACAACTGGTGGAGACGTTACCACAACTGGTGGAGACGTTACCACAACTGGTGGAGACGTTACCACAACTGGTGGAGACGTTACCACAACTGGTGAGACGTTACCACAACTGGTGGAGACGTTACCACAACTGGTGGAGACTTTACCACAACTGGTGAGACGTTACCACAACTGGTGGAGACGTTACCACAACTGGTGGAGACGTTACCACAACTGGTGGAGACTTTACCACAACTGGTGGAGGACGTTACACAACTGGTGGAGACTTTACCACAACTGGTGAGACGTTACCACAACTGGTGGAGACGTTACCACAACTGGTGGAGGACGTTACACAACTGGTGGAGACGTTACCACAACTGGTGGAGACGTTACCACAACTGGTGGAGACGTTACCACAACTGTGGAGACGTTACCACAACTGGTGAGACGTTACCACAACTGGTGAGACGTTACCACAACTGTGGAGACGTTACCACAACTGGTGGAGACGTTACCACAACTGGTGGAGACGTTACCACAACTGGTGGAGACGTTACCACAACTGGTGGAGACTTTACCACAACTGGTGAGACGTTACCACAACTGTGGAGACGTTACCACAACTGGTGAGACGTTACCACAACTGGTGGAGACGTTACCACAACTGGTGGAGGACGTTACCACAACTGGTGGAGACTTTACCACAACTGGTGGAGACGTTACCACAACTGGTGAGACGTTACCACAACTGGTGAGACGTTACCACAACTGGTGAGACGTTACCACAACTGGTGGAGACGTTACCACAACTGGTGGAGACTTTACCACAACTGGTGAGACGTTACCACAACTGGTGGAGACTTTACCACAACTGGTGAGACGTTACCACAACTGGTGGAGACATTACCACAACTGGTGGAGACGTTACCACAACTGGTGGAGACGTTACCACAACTGGTGAGACGTTACCACAACTGGTGAGACGTTACCACAACTGGTGGAGACGTTACCACAACTGGTGGAGGACGTTACCACAACTGGTGGAGGACGTTACCACAACTGTGGAGACGTTACCACAACTGGTGGAGGACGTTACCACAACTGGTGAGACGTTACCACAACTGGTGGAGGACGTTACCACAACTGGTGGAGACGTTACCACAACTGGTGGAGACGTTACCACAACTGGTGGAGGACGTTACACAACTGGTGGAGACGTTACCACAACTGGTGGAGACGTTACCACAACTGGTGAGACGTTACCACAACTGGTGGAGGACGTTACCACAACTGGTGAGACGTTACCACAACTGGTGGAGACGTTACCACAACTGGTGGAGACGTTACCACAACTGGTGGAGACGTTACCACAACTGGTGGAGACGTTACCACAACTGGTGAGACGTTACCACAACTGGTGAGACGTTACCACAACTGGTGAGACGTTACCACAACTGTGGAGACGTTACCACAACTGGTGAGACGTTACCACAACTGGTGAGACGTTACCACAACTGGTGGAGACGTTACCACAACTGGTGGAGACTTTACCACAACTGGTGGAGACTTTACCACAACTGGTGAGACGTTACCACAACTGGTGGAGACGTTACCACAACTGGTGAGACGTTACCACAACTGTGGAGACGTTACCACAACTGGTGGAGACGTTACCACAACTGGTGGAGACGTTACCACAACTGGTGGAGACGTTACCACAACTGGTGGAGGACGTTACCACAACTGGTGGAGACGTTACCACAACTGGTGAGACGTTACCACAACTGGTGGAGACGTTACCACAACTGGTGAGACGTTACCACAACTGGTGGAGACGTTACCACAACTGGTGAGACGTTACCACAACTGGTGAGACGTTACCACAACTGGTGGAGACGTTACCACAACTGGTGGAGACGTTACCACAACTGTGGAGACGTTACCACAACTGGTGGAGACGTTACCACAACTGTGGAGACGTTACCACAACTGGTGAGACGTTACCACAACTGGTGAGACGTTACCACAACTGGTGAGACGTTACCACAACTGTGGAGACGTTACCACAACTGTGGAGACGTTACCACAACTGGTGGAGACTTTACCACAACTGGTGAGACGTTACCACAACTGGTGAGACGTTACCACAACTGTGGAGACGTTACCAACAACTGGTGGAGACGTTACCACAACTGTGGAGACGTTACCACAACTGGTGGAGACATTACCACAACTGGTGAGACGTTACCACAACTGTGGAGACGTTACCACAACTGGTGGAGACTTTACCACAACTGGTGGAGACATTACCACAACTGGTGAGACGTTACCACAACTGGTGGAGACTTTACCACAACTGGTGAGACGTTACCACAACTGGTGAGACGTTACCACAACTGGTGGAGACTTTACCACAACTGTGGAGACGTTACCACAACTGGTGGAGACTTTACCACAACTGGTGAGACGTTACCACAACTGGTGGAGACATTACCACAACTGGTGAGACGTTACCACAACTGGTGGAGACGTTACCACAACTGGTGGAGACGTTACCACAACTGGTGGAGACTTTACCACAACTGGTGAGACGTTACCACAACTGGTGGAGACATTACCACAACTGGTGAGACGTTACCACAACTGGTGGAGGACGTTACCACAACTGTGGAGACGTTACCACAACTGGTGGAGACGTTCCCACAACTGGTGGAGACATTACCACAACTGGTGAGACGTTACCACAACTGTGGAGACGTTACCACAACTGGTGGAGACTTTACCACAACTGGTGGAGACTTTACCACAACTGGTGGAGACGTTACCACAACTGGTGGAGACATTACCACAACTGGTGGAGACTTTACCACAACTGGTGAGACGTTACCACAACTGGTGGAGACGTTACCACAACTGGTGGAGACTTTACCACAACTGGTGGAGACTTTACCACAACTGGTGGAGACGTTCCCACAACTGGTGGAGACTTTACCACAACTGTGGAGACGTTACCACAACTGTGGAGACGTTACCACAACTGGTGGAGACTTTACCACAACTGGTGGAGACGTTACCACAACTGGTGGAGACTTTACCACAACTGGTGGAGACTTTACCACAACTGGTGGAGACTTTACCACAACTGGTGGAGACTTTACCACAACTGGTGAGACGTTACCACAACTGGTGAGACGTTACCACAACTGGTGGAGACTTTACCACAACTGGTGGAGACGTTACCACAACTGGTGAGACGTTACCACAACTGGTGGAGACATTACCACAACTGGTGGAGACATTACCACAACTGGTGGAGACATTACCACAACTGGTGGAGACTTTACCACAACTGGTGGAGACTTTACCACAACTGGTGAGACGTTACCACAACTGTGGAGACGTTACCACAACTGGTGGAGACTTTACCACAACTGGTGAGACGTTACCACAACTGGTGGAGACTTTACCACAACTGGTGGAGACTTTACCACAACTGGTGGAGACTTTACCACAACTGGTGAGACGTTACCACAACTGGTGAGACGTTACCACAACTGGTGGAGACGTTACCACAACTGGTGAGACGTTACCACAACTGGTGGAGACATTACCACAACTGGTGAGACGTTACCACAACTGGTGGAGACGTTACCACAACTGGTGGAGACTTTACCACAACTGGTGGAGACATTACCACAACTGGTGAGACGTTACCACAACTGTGGAGACGTTACCAACAACTGGTGGAGACTTTACCACAACTGGTGGAGACTTTACCACAACTGGTGGAGACTTTACCACAACTGGTGGAGACGTTACCAACAACTGGTGGAGACGTTACCAACAACTGGTGGAGACTTTACCACAACTGGTGAGACGTTACCACAACTGGTGGAGACGTTACCACAACTGGTGGAGACTTTACCACAACTGGTGGAGACTTTACCACAACTGTGGAGACGTTACCAACAACTGGTGGAGACTTTACCACAACTGGTGAGACGTTACCACAACTGGTGGAGACATTACCACAACTGGTGGAGACGTTACCACAACTGTGGAGACGTTACCAACAACTGGTGGAGACGTTACCACAACTGTGGAGACGTTACCACAACTGGTGGAGACTTTACCACAACTGGTGAGACGTTACCACAACTGGTGGAGACTTTACCACAACTGGTGAGACGTTACCACAACTGGTGGAGACGTTACCACAACTGGTGGAGACTTTACCACAACTGGTGGAGACTTTACCACAACTGGTGGAGACATTACCACAACTGGTGGAGACATTACCACAACTGGTGGAGACTTTACCACAACTGGTGGAGACTTTACCACAACTGGTGGAGACTTTACCACAACTGGTGGAGACTTTACCACAACTGGTGGAGACATTACCACAACTGGTGGAGACTTTACCACAACTGGTGAGACGTTACCACAACTGGTGAGACGTTACCACAACTGGTGAGACGTTACCACAACTGGTGGAGACTTTACCACAACTGGTGAGACGTTACCACAACTGGTGGAGACGTTCCCACAACTGGTGGAGACATTACCACAACTGGTGGAGACTTTACCACAACTGGTGAGACGTTACCACAACTGGTGGAGACGTTCCCACAACTGGTGGAGACTTTACCACAACTGGTGGAGACGTTACCACAACTGGTGGAGACATTACCACAACTGGTGGAGACTTTACCACAACTGGTGGAGACTTTACCACAACTGGTGAGACGTTACCACAACTGGTGGAGACTTTACCACAACTGGTGGAGACTTTACCACAACTGGTGGAGACTTTACCACAACTGGTGGAGACTTTACCACAACTGGTGGAGACTTTACCACAACTGGTGAGACGTTACCACAACTGGTGGAGACATTACCACAACTGGTGAGACGTTACCACAACTGGTGGAGACATTACCACAACTGGTGGAGACTTTACCACAACTGGTGGAGACTTTACCACAACTGGTGAGACGTTACCACAACTGTGGAGACGTTACCAACAACTGGTGGAGACGTTACCACAACTGGTGGAGACATTACCACAACTGGTGAGACGTTACCACAACTGTGGAGACGTTACCACAACTGGTGGAGACATTACCACAACTGGTGAGACGTTACCACAACTGGTGGAGACGTTACCACAACTGGTGGAGACTTTACCACAACTGGTGGAGACTTTACCACAACTGGTGGAGACTTTACCACAACTGGTGAGACGTTACCACAACTGTGGAGACGTTACCACAACTGGTGGAGACGTTACCACAACTGGTGAGACGTTACCACAACTGGTGGAGACTTTACCACAACTGGTGGAGACTTTACCACAACTGGTGGAGACTTTACCACAACTGGTGGAGACGTTACCACAACTGGTGGAGACTTTACCACAACTGGTGGAGACATTACCACAACTGGTGAGACGTTACCACAACTGGTGGAGACGTTACCAACAACTGGTGGAGACGTTACCAACAACTGGTGGAGACTTTACCACAACTGGTGGAGACTTTACCACAACTGGTGGAGACATTACCACAACTGGTGAGACGTTACCACAACTGGTGGAGACGTTACCACAACTGGTGGAGACGTTACCAACAACTGGTGGAGACTTTACCACAACTGGTGGAGACGTTACCAACAACTGGTGGAGACGTTACCACAACTGGTGAGACGTTACCACAACTGTGGAGACGTTACCACAACTGGTGAGACGTTACCACAACTGGTGGAGACATTACCACAACTGGTGGAGGACGTTACACAACTGGTGGAGACTTTACCACAACTGGTGGAGGACGTTACCACAACTGTGGAGACGTTACCACAACTGGTGGAGACTTTACCACAACTGGTGAGACGTTACCACAACTGGTGAGACGTTACCACAACTGTGGAGACGTTACCACAACTGGTGAGACGTTACCACAACTGTGGAGACGTTACCACAACTGGTGGAGACGTTACCACAACTGGTGAGACGTTACCACAACTGTGGAGACGTTACCACAACTGGTGGAGACGTTACCACAACTGTGGAGACGTTACCACAACTGTGGAGACGTTACCACAACTGGTGGAGACTTTACCACAACTGGTGGAGACATTACCACAACTGGTGGAGACGTTACCACAACTGGTGGAGACGTTACCACAACTGGTGGAGACGTTACCACAACTGGTGAGACGTTACCACAACTGGTGGAGGACGTTACCACAACTGGTGGAGGACGTTACCACAACTGTGGAGACGTTACCACAACTGGTGGAGACGTTACCACAACTGGTGGAGGACGTTACCACAACTGTGGAGACGTTACCACAACTGTGGAGACGTTACCACAACTGTGGAGACGTTACCACAACTGTGGAGACGTTACCACAACTGTGGAGACGTTACCACAACTGTGGAGACGTTACCACAACTGTGGAGACGTTACCACAACTGTGGAGACGTTACCACAACTGTGGAGACGTTACCACAACTGGTGGAGACTTTACCACAACTGGTGGAGACGTTACCACAACTGGTGAGACGTTACCACAACTGTGGAGACGTTACCACAACTGGTGGAGACATTACCACAACTGGTGAGACGTTACCACAACTGGTGGAGACGTTACCACAACTGGTGGAGACATTACCACAACTGGTGGAGACATTACCACAACTGGTGAGACGTTACCACAACTGTGGAGACGTTACCACAACTGGTGGAGACATTACCACAACTGGTGGAGACATTACCACAACTGGTGAGACGTTACCACAACTGGTGGAGACGTTACCACAACTGGTGGAGACATTACCACAACTGGTGGAGACTTTACCACAACTGGTGGAGACTTTACCACAACTGGTGGAGACGTTACCACAACTGTGGAGACGTTACCACAACTGGTGGAGACTTTACCACAACTGGTGAGACGTTACCACAACTGTGGAGACGTTACCACAACTGGTGAGACGTTACCACAACTGGTGGAGACATTACCACAACTGGTGGAGACGTTACCACAACTGGTGAGACGTTACCACAACTGGTGAGACGTTACCACAACTGGTGGAGACGTTACCACAACTGGTGGAGACGTTACCACAACTGGTGGAGGACGTTACCACAACTGGTGGAGATGTTACCAAACACAGTCACCCCCTTTCTTAAGAAATTCATATGCAATATCATCCACTCTAGCTGCCTTGCCACATTTAATCTTACGTAAGGGTTTCGCCACCTTTTCTTTCTTCACTAAACCACTCTCCATGACTGACTGCGCATACCACCGTGACCCAAAACACCCATATCTGCCACTCTATCATCAACCACATTCAACTGTCCATCAAAATACTCACTCCATTTCCTCCTCACTTCATCACTACCTGTTACCACTTTAACCGTTTGCCCCTTTTACCCATGTTCCCATTTGTTCTCTAGTTTTTTTCTTTTTTTTTCACATTTTAACCTCTTCAAAACATCTTATACATCTTAAGATGTACAGATACTCATCCACCCCACCTCTCATTTGCTCAGTATTTTCAACTCCTACACATTTCTCTTTAATTCCTGACTCTCTCTCTCTCTCTCTCTCTCTCTCTCTCTCTCTCTCTCTCTCTCTCTCTCTCATACATCACCCAATGATTTGCACGCTTCCCCAGCACATACTCCTCATATATCTCTATTCTCTTTCAGTGCTAACTTTACTTCATCCCACCGCTCACTACTGTTTCTAATCTGCCCACCTCCCACGTTACGCATGCCACATGCATCTCTCGCACATGCCATCATTATTTCCTTTAATACCACCCAATCCTCATCTACTCCCTTATCTTCGTATATCCTCAACTTTGGCTAGTCTGCACTGTTTTCCAAGCTATTTTACTCTCACCACTCTTTCTTTTTTTTCATCCATAACATTTCCTCTTTTCCGAAACCTTATATCCTCGCCACCACAAAGTAATGATCAGGTATCCCATGAGCTGCCCCTCTCTAGGCATATTCATATCCTGAAGTGTCTCTTCTACACGCTTATCACTTAGTATTTAACCAAAAATGCCCACTGACCATCTTTCCTCTTCACATTCATATACCTGGGTGTGTCCCTCTTTGTAAACCAAGAAAGTATTCCCAATCCCATGTCCTTTTTCAACACATCACTTCACAACCCATGCACCATTTCCTCCGATTATCAAGGGCAAACAAACAAAACTCATTAATGAAAACACAGGACAGACTACTCCAGCTACACGCCCCAGCATCACGTTCCAACCAATAAGAGGGTGTTTTGAAATGGTTTGGTCACATGGAGAGAATGAGTGAGGAAAGATTGACCAAGAGGATATATGTGTCAGAGGTGGATGGAACGAGGAGAAGTGGGAGACCAAATTGGAGGTGGGAGGATGGAGTGAAAAAGATTTTGAGTGATCGGGGCCTAAACATGCAGGAGGGTGAAAGGCGTGCGAGGAATAGAGTGAATTGAAACGATGTGGTATGCCGGGGTCGACGTGTTGTCAATGGATTGAACCAGGGCATGTGAAGTGTCTGGGGTAGACCATGGAAAGGTCTGTGGGACCTGGATGTGGACAGGGAGCTGTGGTTTCGGTGCATTACACATGACAGTTAAAGACTGAGTGTGAACGAATGTGGCCTTGTTTTCTGTTCCTGGCGCTGCCTCGCTGGAGGGAGTGGCGAGGGGGGTCGTTATTTTGTGTGTGGCGGGGTGGCGACGAAATGGATGAAGGCAGCAAGTATGGATATGTACATGTGTATGTTTGTATATGTCTTTGTATGTACAAGTATGTATACGTTGAAATGGATATGTATGTATATGTGCGCAAGGGCGATTATGTGTATACATGTGTATGTGGGTGGGTTGGGCCATTTCTCGTCTGTTTCCTTGCGCTACCTTGCTAACGCGGGAGAAGGCTGTTAAGTATAATATACATACATACATACACACACACACACACACACACACACGAGAACACTCAAGTACAATCACACACACACACACACACACACACACACACACGAGAACACTCAAGTACAACCACACACACACACACACAGTAGCCAGTCCCTCGTGTGTGTGTGTGGTAACCATGCTATCACCACATGGTCGGCTCACGCTCGCTCCTCCCCACATCTCGCTCGCACACACAGTATGACGGACTCATCATGATACTTTGATCATCAAGTGAACCTCAAGTGCATATGATAAACTTATGTGAGGCGCAGCAACACAAGCGGTATGTGAGGCGCAGCAACACAAGTGGTATGTGAGGCGCAGCAACACAAGCGGTATGTGAGGCGCAGCAACACAAGTGGTATGTGAGGCGCAGCAACACAAGCGGTATGTGAGGCGCAGCAACACAAGTGGTATGTGAGGCGCAGCAACACAAGTGGTATGTGAGGCGCAGCAACACAAGTGGTATGTGAGGCGCAGCAACACAAGCGGTATGTGAGGCGCAGCAACACAAGTGGTATGTGAGGCGCAGCAACACAAGCGGTATGTGAGGCGCAGCAACACAAGTGGTATGTGAGGCGCAGCAACACAAGTGGTATGTGAGGCGCAGCAACACAAGCGGTATGTGAGGCGCAGCAACACAAGTGGTATGTGAGGCGCAGCAACACAAGCGGTATGTGAGGCGCAGCAACACAAGTGGTATGTGAGGCGCAGCAACACAAGTGGTATGTGAGGCGCAGCAACACAAGCGGTATGTGAGGCGCAGCAACGCAAGCAGTATGTGAGGCGCAGCAACACAAGCGGTATGTGAGGCGCAGCGACACAAGTGGTATGTGAGGCGCAGCAACACAAGTGGTATGTGAGGCGCAGCAACACAAGCGGTATGTGAGGCGCAGCAACACAAGTGGTATGTGAGGCGCAGCAACGCAAGCAGTATGTGAGGCGCAGCAACACAAGTGGTATGTGAGGCGCAGCAACACATGTGGTATGTGAGGCGCAGCAACACATGTGGTATGTGAGGCGCAGCAACACAAGCGGTATGTGAGGCGCAGCAACACAAGCGGTAGGTTCATGTCAGGTGTCTTGCTAGGGTGGCGGTATATGTGCACTGGACGGTGGTGTACCAGGTATATATCTGTCTGTGAGTTTATCTATGTCACTACAAATTGGTCAATGTCTCACACACGTGAGCATATATATATATATATATATATATATATATATATATATATATATATATATATATATATATATATATATATATACTGTGAAGTCTATGTCTCACACACGTGAAGATATAGACTGTGAAGCCTAAATCAAATCTTATAGTTGAGTGTCCCTCTCGCTCTAGAACACAGAACACAAAAGGTGATTATCTAACTAATGTAAGATTTCCGACCATAAACTACAGATGATCACATTCAGGTCAATAATGTGTCTGGGTTCGTCATGTTGACGGCAGGGAGGAGGACACGCCAGCAGGGAGGAGGAGGACACGCCAGCAGGGAGGAAGAGTACATGCCAGCAGGGAGGAGGAGGACACGCCAGCAGGGAGGAGGAGGACACGCCAGCAGGGAGGAGGAGGACACGCCAGCAGGGAGGAGGGGGACACGCCAGCAGGGAGGAGGAGGACACGCCAGCAGGGAGGAGGAGGAGGACACGCCAGCAGGGAGGAGGAGGACACGCCAGCAGGGAGGAAGAGTACATGCCAGCAGGGAGGAGGAGGACACGCCAGCAGGGAGGAGGAGGACACGCCAGCAGGGAGGAGAAGGAGGACACGCCAGCAGGGAGGAGGAGGACACGCCAGCAGGGAGGAGGAGGACACGCCAGCAGGGAGGAGGAGGACACGCCAGCAGGGAGGAGGAGGACACGCCAGCAGGGAGGAGGAGGACACGCCAGCAGGGAGGAGGAGGACACGCCAGCAGGGAGGAGGAGGAGGACACGCCAGCAGGGAGGAGGAGGACATGCCAGCAGGGAGGAGGAGGACACGCCAGCAGGGAGGAGGAGGACACGCAAGCAGGGAGGAGGAGGACACGCCAGCAGGGAGGAGGAGGACACGCCAGCAGGGAGGAGGAGGACACGCCAGCAGGGAGGAGGAGGACACGCCAGCAGGGAGGAGGAGGAGGACACGCCAGCAGGGAGGAGGAGGACATGCCAGCAGGGAGGAGGAGGACACGCCAGCAGGGAGGAGGAGGACACCCCAGCAGGGAGGAGGAGGACACGCCAGCAAGGAGGAGGAGGAGGACACGCCAGCAGGGAGGAGGAGGACACGCCAGCAGGGAGGAGGAGGAGGACACGCCAGCAGTGAGGAGGAGGACACGCCAGCAGGGAGGAGGAGGACACGCCAGCAGGGAGGAGGAGGACACGCCAGCAGGGAGGAGGAGGACACGCCAGCAGGGAGGAGGAGGACACGCCAGCAGGGAGGAGGAGGACACGCCAGCAGGGAGGAGAAGGAGGACACGCCAGCAGGGAGGAGGAGGACACGCCAGCAGGGAGGAGGAGGAGGACACGCCAGCAGGGAGGAGGAGGACACGCCAGCAGGGAGGAGGAGGACATGCCAGCAGGGAGGAGGAGGACACGCCAGCAGGGAGGAGGAGGACACGCCAGCAGGGAGGAGGAGGACACGCCAGCAGGGAGGAGGAGGAGGACACGCCAGCAGGGAGGAGGAGGACACGCCAGCAGGGAGGAGGAGGAGGACACGCCAGCAGGGAGGAGGAGGAGGACATGCCAGCAGGGAGGAGGAGGACACGCCAGCAGGGAGGAGGAGGACATGCCAGCAGGGAGGAGGAGGACACGCCAGCAGGGAGGAGGAGGAGGACACGCCAGCAGGGAGGAGGAGGACATGCCAGCAGGGAGGAGGAGGACACGCCAGCAGGGAGGAGGAGGACACCCCATCAGGGAGGAGGAGGACACGCCAGCAAGGAGGAGGAGGAGGACACGCCAGCAGGGAGGAGGAGGACACGCAAGCAGGGAGGAGGAGGAGGACACGCCAGCAGTGAGGAGGAGGACACGCCAGCAGGGAGGAGGAGGACATGCCAGCAGGGAGGAGGAGGACACGCAAGCAGGGAGGAGGAGGAGGACACGCCAGCAGGGAGGAGGAGGACACGCCAGCAGGGAGGAGGAGGAGGACACGCCAGCAGTGAGGAGGAGGACACGCCAGCAGGGAGGAGGAGGACATGCCAGCAGGGAGGAGGAGGACACGCCAGCAGGGAGGAGGAGGGACACGCCAGCAGTGAGGAGGGAGGACACGCCAGCAGGGAGGAGGAGGACATGCAGCAGGGAGGAGGAGGACACGCCAGCAGGGAGGAGGAGGACATGCCAGCAGGGAGGAGGAGGACACGCAATCAGGGAGGAGGAGGAGGACACGCCAGCAGGGAGGAGGAGGACACGCCAGCAGGGAGGAGGAGGACACGCCAGCAGGGAGGAGGAGGACACGCCAGCAGGGAGGAGGAGTACAAGTGTGCAGAAGACAGCGGGTGGGCGGGGGAGGTGTACACCTGAACTTGAGCCAGACGAGGCTATGGCTCCTGGAGACCAGCGCCACCCAGTACCTGCTCAGGGGGGAGGACGAACACCAGACGTGGCCACGAACAGGCGAGTGGATCAACACTCACCATACTGACAACACGTACCCCACAGAAATATCTCGCTAAATAAAGAAATATTTCCCCAGATGCTCCATTGCTACGGGCGTGGGTGACCATGGTGTGTCGCCAAGGCTACGGTTACTCCTAGTATTATTAGTAAATACGACCAGAGGGATCCATATCTCTCGTGCGAATAAGAGCTTACAAAGCCCAGACCTGAATATTTAATGTTGGTGTGGCGGGACATCTGGTAGTTCAAGGAACGACCAGCTCCTGCGCTCCTGGCCAATCATAGCGGGTGTTGTGACGTGACGTCACGGCTGGGAGTCGAGCATTAGCCAATGATGCGGTTATTATATTGTGACGTCATGGCTGAGATTCCTGCTCCAGCCAGTAATACAATTCATCATGACATGACGTCATAGCTGAGTCTTGCATAAGCCAATGTTACGCTTTATCATAATGTGACGTCATGAATGAATAATCAGTTGCCAATTATGAATTATTTCTAGCAAACCATCATACAAGTAATTTCATGGCGAGTGTTGATGCGTTCAATGGTGTACTAGCTACATGTTAAGAATTCCACACACTTAGCCATACTTGCCTTACGTAAGGTAAGCTACCTTAGTTACCAGCCAGGCAGGTCCCTGTCCCTGTAGAGATCATTGACGTCACGTTCTGGTATCCAATCAAATGAAGGAAAACACATCATCAGGCGCAGAGGGTCGGGGGAGAAGTAAAGGTGCGCTCTCTCTCTCTCTCTCTCTCTCTCTCTCTCTCTCTCTCTCTCTCTCTCTCTCTCTCTCTCTCTCTCTCACGTGCAGTACTTGGCTGGACCAACGTGATAATTTTCTTTTTTTCTTTGTGTGTGTGTGTGTGTGTGTGTGTGTGTGTGTGTGTGTGTGTGTGTGTTAAGGGGAGAAAGCTATACGCTCATGTTGCCCCACGTATCTTAAGCTTGTATGTATATTTTATATACATACGGGGCAAAAAAAGTATCTGACCCCTTTTTGCGTGAAACAATATAACATCAGGGACGAAGGATTTTGGTAAATGCTCACTGGTAGTCCTGCTTTTATGATACTGTAACCGATCGATTTGCTTGTGATATTTTCTGTCATTTTCTGTAATAAGAAATGTTAAACTGACTTCAAATTTCGATGGAAATAACTACAAAATGGGCTACCATAATTGTTAGAAATCTGTTTCATATCAATTCTTATTAACCTTACTGAGAGAACACGAGTCGTATTGATCATGTATCATTTTCTATCAGGTGTCCTATGTCTTGACTCACACATGTGTATACATACACATCCCAGCCGACGCCAGGTGTACTTGGCCACATGTATACCTGGTATAATAACTGGCGCGTTTTCAAAGACTAGGGGAAAATATGTGTTTGTTTACATTGCAGTACATAGAACTGAATGGCCAGACAGTCTTTTAATACCGGCCAGAGAAAGGGTTTAATTAAACCCCCCGCCCCCAACTCACCCCACTTTATACAAGTGGGTTCAAACAACAGACCAGTGGGTCCTGAGGAGGTTTGGTGTAAAAGTGGAGAAGAGAAACTTAATGATTCATGGAGTTTAATGAAACTGAAAGACAGAGGGAGACGTGTAATCTTATCGTATAGTTAAAAAGGTGAATATAATGTTACTTATGGATTTGAAGTGAAGTATTTATCAAGTCTATGCTAATACGTACCTATGGTTCTGCTATCAACTGCTCCTAACTGGTAGATCATTCCATATCTTAACAATCCAGTTGAAGAAAAAGTGTTTTGCCTCATTCGAGGTAAAACGTTTACCCACAAGTCTGTATCCATTACTACGAGGAAAACCAGACAAATCTCTCGTTAAGTTGCTCGTTAGATCAAGATTATCCAATCCTTTAATGATTTTTGAATACTTGTATTTGATCACCTCTTAAGAACCTCTTTTATAAGATAAACAGATCAAGTCGTTCTGTCAGTTCTCATAGGATTTGTTCATCAGTCAGGGAATCATCTTGGTAATGTGTACCTGGACTCACTCCACGCTGTCTGTCCCTCCTCAAGTAAGGTGAGCAAAACTGAACATGGTATTCAAGATGGGCACGTACCAGTGAGGTAGAAAATGTGAGGCAAATCAATCGAGACAAATTGGAAAGCCGGACAAATGAATCCAAGAATTCTCTTTGCTACTTTTACCACTTCTGTGCACTGTCTTAACTGTTTTTCGGGCATCAAAGTTCAGTATATCCTAAGTCCTGTTCAAGATAAGGACGCACCAGTGAGTTGTATAAAGATAGTCTCCCAAGACTTAACATTCAAAAACCCTACCTATAAGTCTAAGACCTTTGTTCACATTCTTTTTTTTCGCTGCTTCTGAACACTAATGTTTACCTGGCTAAAGGTCACGAGAGGTTATTACACCCATTTCCTTTACATTATTTATCACTTATAACTCAACAGGATTCACAGTGTAGCATACCAATTCATTATTACAATTGTTCGGAAAAATTTTCGACTTATGAATATGAAAATTCATTTGTCACCAGTCAGCTAAGTCCACCAGCTTGTCTGTCAGTCTGAAGTTGTAAACGTCTACTTTCTGTTGTACGTCTACTTCCCGACTCACTATCATCCGTCAGCTTACGTACCTGACAGTGAAGGTCATAATTATCAGTGTCGCTCGTGTATGTGACACTGATCCCTGTGGCACACCACTAGTTACCTCCAACCAATCAGGGGTCCTCCCTGTGGCTTCCACCGTCCTCTGTGCACGGCCCTCCCCTCCCACAGGTTTCCTGCAAGGCCCGCCCCTCCCACAGGTTCCCCTGCACAACCCGCCCCTCCCACAGGTTCCCCTGCACAACCCGCCCCTCCCACAGGTTCCCCTGCAAGGCCCGCCCCTCCTCCTACCATAGAGCGGTGCATCCTTCATGGCCGTCTTCCTCTGACCTTTGGAGACGCCCCTAGAACTGCTCTCGCCTCTCCAGACCCTCCCACCTCTTTAAAGGCTCTCTTGTCTCCAGCCCTCCTCCCCGCTGCCTTAATAGCCATGGCCTCTTTCGACCTCCACCCTCAGCCAGGTCCTACCTCATCAGCAGTCCATCCCAGCCACAGCCACACGCCTGCCTCCCCATCCTGATGGGCCTCACTCCTGTTGTGGCCGTCTGCCTGCTTGCCTATCCTGATGGGCCTCAACCCGCCCGTGTCATTTAAACTCATCAGGTTAGGTTAGGTTAGGTTAGGGTAGGGTAGGGTAGGGTAGGGTAGGGTAGGGTAGGGTAGGGTAGGGTAGGGTAGGTTAGGTTAGGTTAGGTTAGGTTAGGTTAGGTAGGTTAGGTTAGGGTAGGGTAGGTTAGGGTAGGGTAGGGTAGGTTAGGGTAGGGTAGGGTAGGGTAGGGTAGGTTAGGTTAGGTTAGGTTAGGTTAGGTTAGGTTAGGGTAGGGTAGGTTAGGGTAGGGTAGGGTAGGGTAGGGTAGGGTAGGTTAGGGTAGGGTAGGTTAGGTTAGGTTAGGTTAGGTTAGGTAGGTTAGGTTAGGGTAGGGTAGGTTAGGGTAGGGTAGGGTAGGTTAGGGTAGGGTAGGGTAGGGTAGGGTAGGTTAGGTTAGGGTAGGGTAGGTTAGGGTAGGGTAGGTTAGGGTAGGGTAGGTTAGGTTAGGTTAGGTTAGGTAGGTTAGGTTAGGGTAGGGTAGGTTAGGGTAGGGTAGGTTAGGTTAGGTTAGGTTAGGTAGGTTAGGTTAGGTTAGGGTAGGTTAGGTTAGGGTAGGGTAGGGTAGGGTAGGGTAGGGTAGGGTAGGGTAGGTTAGGTTAGGTTAGGTTAGGTTAGGTTAGGGTAGGGTAGGGTAGGTTAGGGTAGGGTAGGTTAGGGTAGGGTAGGTTAGGTTAGGTTAGGTTAGGTAGGTTAGGTTAGGTTAGGGTAGGTTAGGTTAGGGTAGGGTAGGGTAGGGTAGGGTAGGGTAGGGTAGGTTAGGTTAGGTTAGGTTTCTGGAGGTACAGTAGTGCCCAGCCATCGACCAGCCCCGAGGGCAGGTATGAACACCTGCAGTAAAGCAAGGGCCGACTACCGCTCCCAAGATTCGAACTCATGGGGGCCCAACTCCGGGCGTGCCCGTGGTGCGTCCGTGTGTGCGTGCGTGCGTGCGTGCGTCTGTGTGTGTGTGTGTGTGTGTGTGTGGTGTTGGAGGCAACAGCTCTCCCAGTGCCCGGGGTTTGACTCATAGCAGGTAACCTACACACCAGAGACGCTCACCTGGGTATATACTGCATTATTAATGGTTCCTGGAACTGTGTGCTTTAACATTCAAAAGCGACTCCCACTACCTTAGAATGGAGGCAGCCAGGGTTTTTAATACATGTTGAATATACGATACTCTAAGCAGTATATGTATATATATATATATATATATATATATATATATATATATATATATATATATATATATATATATATATATATTATCTATCATACTTTGTCGCTGTCTCCCGCGTTAGCGAGGTAGCGCAAGGAAACAGACTAAAGAATGGCCCAACCCACCCACATACACATGTATATACATACATGTCCACACACACACATATACATACCTACACATTTTAACGTATACATATATATATATATATATATATATATATATATATATATATATATATATATATATATATATATATATATATATATATACATATATACACATGTGCAAAATTCATACTTGCTGCCTTTATTCATTCCCGTCGCCACCCCGCCACACATGAAATGACAACCCCCTACCCCCTGCATGCGCGCGAGGTAGCGCTAGGAAAAGGCAACAAAGGCCACATTCGTTCACACTCAGTCTCTAGCTGTCATGTATAATGAACCGAAACCACATATATATATATATATATATATATATATATATATATATATATATATATATATATATATATACACATATATATCAGTATTCACTACATATAAGAGAACCAGGATCGGGTATGGTAGGATAAGAGAAGAAGAGGAAGAAAAGTGTGAACAAGAAGGCAAGAAAAAATAAAGAAAAAGATCCCAATTTTTCCATAATTTCATCAGGAATAAATTGTCTGTTTACGAGCAGCTAATCAAGGCTCAGGAACCTTCAGCGAGGAGGAGAGGTGTGGAGGAGGAGGAGGAGGAGGGTGACGTGAGGAACTGAATAACAAGTTTGTACAGTGTTTTGACAGTGGTGATCCATGACCACCTCCACACCGCTCTGATGGTAGGTGGAGGAGGAGGAGGAGGAGGAGGAGGAGGAGGAGGAGGAGGAGGAGGAGGAGGAGAGGAGGAGGAGGAGGAAGAGGAGGAGGAGGGTTTTTAACAAACACTGTGAGATGTTCAGAGAGACATTAACGAAATGTTACATCCTTTACCCTTCACTAGGTTGGTCCATCGTGATGACACGCGAAGCTCCATTCCTGAAATGCTCTTTGGGAAGCCACTGGAGGCAAGCCAGGCCTAATGGCGAGGGAGAGGCACAGCGGCCACACATCGTGCCCAGCTTTAAGAAAGGTGGATGAGAAGAGGCGCTGCAATACAAACAGGAGAGATCATATAGTGGATACTATAAGGGGATGATATAGAAGGATGATATAGGATGATATAGGGGATTGGCACTGGTTCAGCGGGGAGAGAGAGAGAGAGAGAGAGAGAGAGAGAGAGAGAGAGAGAGAGAGAGAGAGAGAGAGAGAGAGAGAGAGAGAGAGGCGGAGGACTGGTTACCAGCTGACCATCCATCTTCACTTATAGCAGACTAAGGCGACGAAAAGAGAAGCTATTTGGGGTGCATATTTTTTTTCTTTTTTTCTCACAGGTTGCTCAGGTCAGAGGTCAGTGATGTGGGTGAGGGAGATGCGTTCTGGGTTAAATAAATGCGACCTGGGTCAAGCATGAGTCGACTTGGGTCAGCAAGACTCGACCTGGGTCATCAGGACTCGACCTGGATCAGCAAGACTCGACCTGGATTATCAAGACTCGACCTGGGTCAACAAGACTCAACCTGGGTCAACAAGACTCGACCTGGGTCATCAAGACTCGACCTGGGTCAACAAGACTCAACCTGGATCAACAAGACTCGACCCAGGTCAACAAGACTCGACCTGGATCATCAAAACTCGACCTGGGTCATCAAGACTCGACCTGGGTCAACAAGACTCGACCTGGGTCATCAAGACTCGACCTGGATTATCAGGACTCGACCTGGATTATCAAGACTCGACCTGGGTCATCAAGACTCGACCCGGGTCATCAAGACTCGACCTGGGTCATCAAAACTCGACCTGGGTCATCAAGACTCGACCTGGGTCAACAAGACTCGACCTGGGTCATCAAGACTCGACCTGGATTATCAGGACTCGACCTGGATTATCAAGACTCGACCTGGGTCATCAAGACTCGACCCGGGTCATCAAGACTCGACCTGGGTCAACAAGACTCGACCTGGGTTATCAAGACTCGACCTGGATTATCAAGACTCGACCTGGGTCAACAAGACTCGACCTGGGTTATCAAGACTCGACCTGGATTATCAAGACTCGACTTGGGTCAACAAGACTCGACCTGGGTCAACAAGACTCGACCTGGGTCATCAAGACTCGACCTGGGTCAACAAGACTCGACCTGGGTCATCAAGACTCGACCTGGATCATCAAGACTCGACCTGGGTCAACAAGACTCGACCTGGGTCAACAAGACTCGACCTGGGTCATCAAGACTCGACCTGGATTATCAAGACTCGACCTGGGTCAACAAGACTCGACCTGGGTCAACAAGACTCGACCTGGGTCATCAAGACTCGACCTGGATTATCAAGACTCGACCTGGGTCAACAAGACTCGACCTGGATCAGCGAGACTCAACCTATAATATCATCACACGTACCAAATATAATATTCTAAAGATTTGTAGAAATATTTGATATTTCACCGTTTTCTATGTTGTCTGTCTACATATGAGGGATTTTTTTCCCCTAGATATAAGAAAACAACAACTTCATTAACTACAAAGAACAACTTCATTGACTATAAAGTAACACCTTCATTAATTACAAAGTAACAACTTCATTAATTACAAAGTAACAACTTCATTAACTGCGAACAGCTTCATTAACTACAGAGTAACAACTTCATTAACTACAAGACGGAGGGTGAAGTAACGAACTTCATTAACTCACACGCTTGCGTCATAAGCCTCATTAACTCACACGCTTGCGTCATAAGCCTCATAAACTCACACGCTTGCGTCATAAGCCTCATTAACTCACAAGCTTGCGTCATAAGCCTCATTAACTCACAAGCTTGCGTCATAGGCCTCATTAACTCACACGCTTGAGTCATAAGCCTCATTAACTAACACGCTTGCGTCACAAACCTCATTAACTCACACGCTTGCGTCATAAGTCTCATTAACTCACACGCTTGCGTCACAAGCCTCATTAACTCACACGCTTGCGTCATAAGCCTCATTAACTCACACGCTTGCGTCACAAGCCTCATTAACTCACACGCTTGCGTCATAAGCCTCATTAACTCACATTTCGTGTGTCTCGCATTACGTCTGGTGAGGCACTGCCAACAGATCTTCAAGTGTTTACGTCTGTAATAAGAAATGTTGTCATACAATTCACCATACAGTCTCCTCCAGAAATGCTTTCCACTGGCGAACTATAAACCAAAAACTAAATGAACCTGCACCAAATAATTCCTTTATTACGTTCGTTAACAGAATTTCTGTTCTGGTTTACTAATGATTTACTAATGAGGTCTGGGATGATAAGCCAGGTCGTAATGGGGTGCAGGAGTGGGGGAAAAAGGATATAGTTTTAGGCGAATAAACTTTTATTTACGAATAATCAAGTTACAGCACAAACCAACTGCATTATGATTATCATCATTAACCTGAATCATAATAACTAATCATTATAATTATCATTACCATTAATTTATTACTAATTATTATTATCATTACCATTAATCATTACTAATGGCTATTATCATTACCATTATCACTAATTATCATTAGTATTATTATTATCATTATTATTACAATTATCATTATTATTATCATTATTATTACAATTATTATTATTATTATTATTATTATTATTATTATTATTATTATTATTATTACAATTATCATTATTATCATTATCATTATCATTTCAATTATTATCATTATTTTCAATATCATTATTATCATAACTGATACAACCCCAGGACCCCTTTTACAAGGGAGTTCTGGGGCAGGAGCCCCCAAGCCCACCACCCAATCTAGGATTTGCTGGAGCCTTAACGTTGCGCTACACTCAGTAGCAGGGAACGGGTGGACTCCTTCCGAAACAGACGAACATATATCTTCGCCACAGATGATGACGCTTTACTTGTGGTCCAACGTCACACACGAGATGAGCGGGGATACCAATAATATATATATATATATATATATATATATATATATTCCTATGAGTCCACGGGGAAAATTAAACACGAAAAGTTCCCAAGTGCACTTTAGTGTAATAATCACATCATCAGGGGAGACACAAGAGAGAAATATAACAGTCCTAGCTTCGTCTCTTCGGTGTATATCAACTGACTGTTATATTTCTCTCTTGTGTCTCCCCTGATGATGTGATTATTACACTAAAGTGCACTTGGGAACTTTTCGTGTTTCATTTTCAACGTGGACTCATAGGAATATCTTGATCACGCGCAAAATTGTGATCCTTTCCAATATATATATATATATATATAGTGGAAAGGATCACAATTTTGCGCGTGATCAATCATGTTCGTGTTTCAATTTTCCCTTGGACTCTTAGATATATATATATATATATATATATATATATATATATATCATAGAACATACAAACGTCCAACAGCCAGGATCGAACCCGGGACCCCTGTGCCACAGGCGGGAATGCTAACACTAAGCTACAGGCCTGGCTAATAAGAAATAACTATTCGAATACCATGTACTTCACCTGTTGGTGGACCGCTCCTGTGTTGGCGAGGAGGTAAGGCCAGAGTGGAGCTGGACATACATAGCATGACATAGTGACACGAGGAACCCATACTAGATTATTGGATCAATATAATTGTGGCCTAACATGACCGGCCCTGGAAACAGTATGATCAATATAATCGTGGCCTAACATGACCGGCCATGGAAACAGTATGATCAATATAATCGTGGCCTAACATAATCGACTCTGGAAACAGTACGGAAAGGCACAGACCATCACACGAAAATATCTGAAAAAAACACCTAAACGTGATGAAAGTGAATGAAGGCAAAAGAATCCTTACTGAAGACAGAAGCGAAAGAAATGAAAATCGATGGCAAGGTAGACAGATGTATGGATGAAAGAAAACGTCATTCGAATACGAGATTCGTGTGTGAGGAAGACGGTCTGTGGCCACAACACACCACCACCACCTCAGCCATCTTCATGATATCACACACAATATGATCACAACATCGGGAAAAATGGAAGGAAATAAGACGTTAATTATGACCCACGACTGGTCAGAAGTGTGAGCCAGATGGAACTGGACGAAAATAGATATAATCATTTAACGTAAGGATAGATTAATGGTACACAGGGAGACACGGGGGAGGATATACGACACACATAGGTCGAGAAATGAGGGAGGGGATTATACCACACATAGGTCGAGGAATGAGGGAGGGGATTATACCACACATAGGTCGAGGAATGAGGGAGGGGATTATACCACACATAGGTCGAGGAATGAGGGAGGGGATTATACCACACATAGATCGAGGAATGAGGAAGGGGATTATACCACACATAGGTCGAGGAATGAGGGAGGGGATTATACCACACATAGGTCGAGGAATGAAGGAGGGGATTATACCACAAATAGGACGAGGAATGAGGGAGGGGATTATACCACACAGAGGCCGAGGAATGAGGGAGGGGATTATACCACACATAGGTCGAGGAATATGGGAGGGGATTATACCACACATACGTTGAGGAATGAGGAAGGGGATTATACCACACATAGGTCGAGGGATGAGGGAGAAGATTATACCACACATAGGTCGAGGAATATGGGAGGGGATTATACCACACATACGTTGAGGAATGAGGAAGGGGATTATACCACACATCAGTCGAGGGATGAGGGAGGGGATTATACCACACATACGTTGAGGAATGAGGGAGGGGATTATACCACACATAGGTCGAGGGAGAGGGAGGGGATTATACCACACATACGTCGAGGAACGAGGGAGGGGATTATACCACACATATGTCGAGGAATGAGGGAGGGGATTATACCACATATAGGGCGAGGAATGAGGGAGGGGATCATACCACACATAGGTCGAGGAATATGGGAGGGGATTATACCACACATAGGTTGAGGAATGAGGGAGGGGATTATACCACACATAGGTCGAGGGATGAAGGAGGGGATTATACCACACATAGGTCGAGGAATGAGGGAGGGGATTATACCACACATAGGTCGAGGAATGAGGGAGGGGATTATACCACAAATAGGTCGAGGAATGAGGGAGGAGATTATACCACACATAGGTCGACGAATGAGGGAGGGGTTTATACCACACATAGGTCAAGGGATGAGGGAGGGGATTATACCACACATAGGGCGAGGAATGAGGGAGGGGATTATACCACACATAGGTCGGGGGATGAGGGAGGGGATTATACCACACATAGGTCGAGGAATGAGGGAGGGGATTATACTACACATAGGTCGAGGGATGAGGGAGGGGATTATACCACACATAGGTCGAGGGATGAGGGAGGCGATTATACCACACATAGGTCGAGGGATGAGGGAGGGGATTAAACCACACATAGGTCGAGGGATGAGGGAGGGGATTATACCACACATAGGTCGAGGGATGAGGGAGGGGATTATACCACACATAGGTCGAGGGATGAGGGAGGGGATTATACCACACATAGGTCGAGGAATGATGGAGGGGATTATACCACACATACGTTGAGGAATGAGGGAGGGGATTATACCACACATAGGGCGAGGAATATGGGAGGGGATTATACCACACATAGGTCGAGGGATGAGGGAGGGGATTATACCACA
The DNA here is from genome assembly GCF_036320965.1 of Panulirus ornatus. NCBI lineage: Eukaryota > Metazoa > Arthropoda > Malacostraca > Decapoda > Palinuridae > Panulirus > Panulirus ornatus. The sequence goes on from NC_092232.1 coordinate 36,296,212, forward strand.
CATAGGTCAAGGAATGAGGGAGGGGATTATACCACACATAGGTCGAGGGATGAGGGAGGGGATTATACCACACACAGGTCGAGGGATGAGGGAGGGGATTATACCACACATAGGTCGAGGGATGAGGGAGGGGATTATACCACACATAGGTCGAGGGATGAGGGAGGGGATTATATCACACAAAGGTCGATGAATGAGGGAGGGGATTATACAACACATAGTTCGAGGAATGAGGGAGGGGATTATACCACACATAGGTCGAGGAATGAGGGAGGGGATTATACCACACATAGGTCGAGGAATGAGGGAGGGGATTATACCACACATAGAGCGAGGAATAAAGGAGGGGATTATACCACACATAGGTCGAGGAATGAGGGAGGGGATTATACCACACACAGGTCGAGGGATGAGGGACGGGATTATACCACACATAGGTAGAGGAATGAGGGAGGGTATTATACCACACATATGTCGAGGGATGAGGGAGGGGATTATACCACACATAGGTCGAGGAATGAAGGAGGGGATTATACCACACATAGGTCGAGGAATGAGGGAGGGGAATATACCACACATAGGTCGAGGAATGAGGGAGGAGATTATACCACACATAGGTCGAGGGATGAAGGAGGGGATAATACCACACATAGGTCGAGGAATGAGGGAGGGGATTATACCACACATAGGTCGAGGAATGAGGGAGGGGATTATACCACACACAGAGCGAGGAATAAAGGAGGGGATTATACCACACATAGGTCGAGGAATGAGGGAGGGGATTATACCACACATAGGTCGAGGAATGAGGGAGGGGATTATACCACACATACGTCGAGGGATGAGGGAGGGGATTATACCACACATAGGTCGAGGAATGAGGGAGGGGATTATACCACACATAGGTCGAGGGATGAGGGAGGGGATAATACCACACATAGGTCGAGGAATGAGGGAGGGGAATATACCACACAAAGGTCGAGGAATGAGGGAGGGGATTATACCACACATAGGTCGAGGAATGAGGGAGGGGATTATACCACACATAGGTCGAGGAATGAGGGAGGGGATTATACCACACAAAGGTCGAGGAATGAGGGAGGGGATTATACCACACATAGGTCGAGGAATGAGGGAGGGGATTATACCACACAAAGGTCGAGGAATGAGGGAGGGGATTATACCACACATAGGTCGAGGAATGAGGGAGGGGATTATACCACACATAGGTCGAGGAATGAGGGAGGGGATTATACCACACATAGGTCGAGGAATGAAGGAGGGGATTATACCACAAATAGGTCGAGGAATGAGGGAGGGGAATATACCACACATAGGTCGAGGAATGAGGGAGGAGATTATACCACACATAGGTCGAGGGATGAGGGAGGGGATTATACCACACATAGGTCGAGGAATGAGGGAGGGGATTATACCACACAAAGGTCGAGGAATGAGGGAGGGGATTATACCACACATAGGTCGAGGAATGAGGAAGGGGATTATACCACACATATGTCGAGGAATGAGGGAGGGGATTATACCACACACAGGTCGAGGAATGAGGGATGGGATTATACCACACAAAGGTCGAGGAATGAGGGAGGGGATTATACCACACATAGGTCGAGGAATGAGGGAGGGGATTATACCACAAATAGGTCGAGGAATGAGTGAGGGGATTATACCACACACAGGTCGAGGAATGAGGGAGGGGATTATACCACACACAGAGCGAGGAATAAAGGAGGGGATTATACCACACATAAGTCGAGGAATGAGGGAGGGGATTATACCACACATAGGACGAGGAATGAGGGAGGGGATTATACCACACATAGGTCGAGGGATGAGGGAGGGGATAATACCACACATAGGTCGAGGAATGAGGGAGGGGATTATACCACACAAAGGTCGAGGAATGAGGGAGGGGATTATACCACACATAGGTCGAGGAATGAGGGAGGGGATTATACCACACATAGGTCGAGGAATGAGGGAGGGGATTATACCACACACAGAGCGAGGAATAAAGGAGGGATTATATCACACATCGGTCGAGGAATGAGGGAGGGGTTTATACCACACACAGGTCGAGGGATGAGGGAGGGGATTTATACCACACATAGGTCGAGGAATGAAGTTCCATATTTTTTCGAGGAGGGGATTATACCCACACATACGTCGAGGAATGAGGGAGGGGATTATACCACACATAGGTCGAGGAATGAGGGAGGGGATTATACCACACATAGGTCGAGGGATGAGGGAGGGGATTATACCACACATAGGTCGAGGAATGAAGGAGGGGATTATACCACACAAAGGTCGAGGAATGAGGGAGGGGATTATACCACACATAGGTCGAGGAATGAGGGAGGGGATTATACCACACATAGGTCGAGGAATGAGGGAGGGGATTATACCACACACAGAGCGAGGAATAAAGGAGGGGATTATACGACACATAGTTCGAGGAATGAGGGAGGGGATTATACCACACACAGGTCGAGGGATGAGGGAGAGGATTATACCACACATAGGTCGAGGAATGAGGGAGGGGATTATACCACATATAGGTCGAGGAATGAGGGAGGGGATTATACCACACATAGGTCGAGGGATGAGGGAGGGGATTATACCACACATAGGTCGAGGAATGAGGGAGGGGAATATTCCACCATAGGTCGAGGAATGAGGGAGGGGATTATACACACATAGGTCGAGGAATGAGGGAGGGGATTATACCACACATAGGTCGAGGGATGAGGGAGGGGATTATACCACCATAGGTCGAGGAATGAGGAGAGGGATTATACCACACATACGTCGAGGGATGAGGGAGGGGATTATACCACACATAGATCGAGGAATGAGGGAGGGGATTAAACCACACATAGGTCGAGGAATGAGGGAGGGGATTATACCATACATAGGTCGAGGAATGAGGGAGGGGATTATACCACACATAGGTCGAGGGATGAGGGAGGGGATTATACCACACATAGGTCGAGAAATGAGGGAGGGGATTATACCACACATACGTCGGGATGAGGGAGGGGATTATACCACACATAGGTCGAGGAATGAGGGAGGGGATTATACCACACATAGGTCGAGGAATGAGGAGGGGATTATACCACAATAGGTCGAGGAATGAGGGAGGGGATTATACCACACATAGGTCGAGGAATGAGGGAGGGGATTATACCACACATAGGTCGAGGGATGAGGGAGGGGATTATACCACACATAGGTCGAGGGAATGAGGGAGGGGATTATACCACACATAGGTCGAGGAATGAGGGAGGGGATTATACCACACATAGGTCGAGGAATGAGGGAGGGGATTATACCACACATAGGTCGAGGAATGAGGGAGGGGATTATACCACACATAGGTCGAGGGATGAGGGAGGGATTATACCACACATAGGTCGAGGAATGAGGGAGGGGATTATACCACACATAGGTCGAGGGATGAGGGAGGGGATTATACCACACATAGGTCGAGGAATGAGGGAGGGGATTATACCACACATAGGTCGAGGAATGAGGGAGGGGATTATACCACACATAGGTCGAGGAATGAGGGAGGGGATTATACCACACATAGGTCGAGGAATGAGGGAGGGGATTATACCACACATAGGTCGAGGGAATGAGGGAGGGGATTATACCACACATAGGTCGAGGATGAGGGAGGGGATTATACCACACATAGGTCGAGGGAATGAGGGAGGGGATTATACCACACATAGGTAGAGGAATGAGGGAGGGGATTATACCACACATAGGTCGAGGGATGAGGGAGGGGATTATACCACACATAGGTCGAGGGATGAGGGAGGGGATTATACCACACATAGGTCGAGGAATGAGGGAGGGGATTATACCACACATAGGTCGAGGAATGAGGGAGGGGATTATACCACACATAGGTCGAGGAATGAGGGAGGGGATTATACCACACATAGGTCGAGGAATGAAGGAGGGGATTATACCACACATAGGTCGAGGAATGAGGGAGGGGATTATACCACACATAGGTCGAGGGATGAGGGAGGGGATTATACCACACATAGGTCGAGGAATGAGGGAGGGGATTATACCACACATAGGTCGAGGGATGAGGGAGGGGATTATACCACACATAGGTCGAGGAATGAGGGAGGGGATTATACCACACATAGGTCGAGGAATGAGGGAGGGGATTATACCACACATAGGTCGAGGGAATGAGGGAGGGGGATATACCACACATAAGGTCGAGGGAAAGAGGGAGGGGATTATACCACACATAGGTCGAGGAATGAGGGAGGGGATTATACCACACATAGGTCGAGGAATGAGGGAGGGGATTATACCACACATAGGTCGAGGGATGAGGGAGGGGATTATACCACACATAGGTAGAGGAATGAGTGAGGGGATTATACCACACATAGGTTGAGGGATGAGGGAGTGGGATTATACCACACATAGGTCGAGGGATGAGGGAGGGGATTATACCACACATAGGTCGAGGGATGAGGGAGGGGGATTATACCACACATAGGTCGAGGGATGAGGGAGGGGATTATACCACACATAGGTCGAGGAATGATGGAGGGGATTATACCACACATAGGTCGAGGAATGAGGGAGGGGATTATACCACACATAGGTCGAGGGAATGAGGGAGGGGATTATACCACACATAGGTCGAGGAATGAGGGAGGGGATTATACCACACATAGGTCGAGGGAATGAGGGAGGGGATTATACCACACATAGGTCGAGGAATGAGGGAGGGGATTATACCACACATAGGTCGAGGATGAGGGAGGGGATTATACCACACATAGGTCGAGGAATGAGGGAGGGGATTATACCACACAAAGGTCGAGGAATGAGGGAGGGGATTATACCACACATAGGTCGAGGAATGAGGGAGGGGATTATACCACACATAGGTCGAGGAATGAGGGAGGGGATTATACCACACATAGGTCGAGGAATGAGGGAGGGGATTATACCACACATAGGTCGAGGAATGAGGGAGGGGATTATACCACACAAAGGTCGAGGAATGAGGGAGGGGATTATACCACACATAGGTCGAGGAATGAGGGAGGGGATTATACCACACATAGGTCGAGGAATGAGGGAGGGGATTATACCACACATAGGTCGAGGAATGAGGAGGGGATTATACCACACATAGGTCGAGGAATGAGGGAGGGGATTATACCACACATAGGTCGAGGAATGAGGGAGGGGATTATACCACACATAGGTCGAGGAATGAGGGAGGGGATTATACCACACATAGGTCGAGGAATGAGGGAGGGGATTATACCACACATAGGTCGAGGAATGAGGGAGGGGATTATACCACACATAGGTCGAGGAATGAGGGAGGGGATTATACCACACATAGGTCGAGGAATGAGGGAGGGGATTATACACACAAAGGTCGAGGAATGAGGGAGGGGATTATACCACACATAGGTCGAGGAATGAGGGAGGGGATTATACCACACATAGGTCGAGGAATGAGGGAGGGGATTATACCACACATAGGTCGAGGAATGAGGGAGGGGATTATACCACACATAGGTCGAGGAATGAGGGAGGGGATTATACCACACATAGGTCGAGGAATGAGGAGGGGATTATACCACACATAGGTCGAGGAATGAGGGAGGGGATTATACCACACATAGGTCGAGGAATGAGGGAGGGGATTATACCACACATAGGTCGAGGGATGAGGGAGGGGATAATACCACACATAGGTCGAGGAATGAGGGAGGGGATTATACCACACAAAGGTCGAGGAATGAGGGAGGGGATTATACCACACATAGGTCGAGGAATGAGGGAGGGGATTATACCACACATAGGTCGAGGAATGAGGGAGGGGATTATACCACACACAGAGCGAGGAATAAAGGAGGGGATTATACCACACATCGGTCGAGGAATGAGGGAGGGGTTTATACCACACACAGGTCGAGGGATGAGGGAGGGGATTATACCACACATAGGTCGAGGAATGAAGGAGGGGATTATACCACACATAGGTCGAGGGATGAGGGAGGGGATTATACCACACATAGGTCGGTGGATGAGGGAGGGGATTATAACACACATAGGTCGAGGGATGAGGGAGGGGATTATACCACACATAGGTCGAGGAATGAGGGAGGAGATTATACCACACAAAGGTCGAGGAATGAGGGAGGGGATTATACCACACAGGTCGAGGAATGAGGGAGGGGATTATACCACACACAGAGCGAGGAATAAAGGAGGGGATTATACCACACATACGTCGAGGAATGAGGGAGGGGATTATACCACACATAGGTCGAGGAATGAGGGAGGGGATTATACCACACATAGGTCGAGGGATGAGGGAGGGGATTATACCACACATAGGTCGAGAAATGAAGGAGGGGATTATACCACACAAAGGTCGAGGAATGAGGGAGGGGATTATACCACACATAGGTCGAGGAATGAGGGAGGGGATTATACCACACATAGGTCGAGGAATGAGGGAGGGGATTATACCACACACAGAGCGAGGAATAAAGGAGGGGATTATACCACACATAGTTCGAGGAATGAGGGAGGGGATTATACCACACACAGGTCGAGGGATGAGGGAGAGGATTATACCACACATAGGTCGAGGAATGAGGGAGGGGATTATACCACATATAGGTCGAGGAATGAGGGAGGGGATTATACCACACATAGGTCGAGGGATGAGGGAGGGGATTATACCACACATAGGTCGAGGAATGAGGGAGGGGAATATTCCACACATAGGTCGAGGAATGAGGGAGGGGATTATACCACACATAGGTCGAAGAATGAGGGAGGGGATTATACCACACATAGGTCGAGGGATGAGGGAGGGGATCATACCACACATAGGTCGAGGAATGAGGGAGGGGATTATACCACACATACGTCGAGGGATGAGGGAGGGGATTATACCACACATAGATCGAGGAATGAGGGAGGGGATTAAACCACACATAGGTCGAGGAATGAGGGAGGGGATTATACCATACATAGGTCGAGGAATGAGGGAGGGGATTATACCACACATAGGTCGAGGGATGAGGGAGGGGATTATACCACACATAGGTCGAGGAATGAGGGAGGGGATTATACCACACATACGTCGAGGTATGAGGGAGGGGATTATACCACACATAGGTCGAGGGATGAGGGAGGGGATTATACCACATATAGATCGAGGAATGAGGGAGGGGATTAAACCACACATAGGTCGAGGGATGAGGGAGGGATTATACCACACATAGGTTGAGGGATGAGGGAGGGGATTATACCACACATAGGTCGAGGGATGAGGGAGGGGATTATACCACACATAGGTCGAGGAATGAGGGAGGGGATTATACCACACATAGGTCGAGGGATGAGGGAGGCGATTATACCACACATAGGTCGAGGGATGAGGAAGGGGATTATACCACACATAGATCGAGGAATGAGGGAGGGGATTATACCACACATAGGTCGAGGGATGAGGGAGGGGATTATACCACACATAGGTAGAGGAATGAGTGAGGGGATTATACCACACATAGGTCGAGGGATGAGGGAGGGGATTATACCACACATAGGTCGAGGGATGAGGGAGGGGATTATACCACACATAGGTCGAGGGATGAGGGAGGGGATTATACCACACATAGGTCGAGGAATGAGGGAGGGGATTATACCACACATAGGTCGAGGAATGAGGGAGGGGATTATACCACACATAGGTTGAGGGATGAGGGAGGGGATTATACCACACATAGGTCGAGGGATGAGGGAGGGGATTATACCACACATAGGTCGAGGGATGAGGGAGGGGATTATACCACACATAGGTCGAGGGATGAGGGAGGGGATTATACCACACATAGGTCGAGGGATGAGAGAGGGGATTATACCACACATAGGTCGAGGAATGAGGGAGGGGATTATACCACACATAGGTCGAGGAATGAGGGAGGGGATTATACCACACATAGGTCGAGGATGAGGGAGGGGATTATACCACACACAGGTCGAGGAATGAGGGAGGGGATTATACCACACATAGGTCGAGGAATGAGGGAGGGGATTATACCACACATAGGTCGAGGAATGAGGGAGGGGATTATAAGACAGATACCTGGTGGGTCAGGGTGGGTCCTGGCGGGCTGGCAGTGTCTCCGGCCACTTCCCTGCTCGTCACAGTCGTGGCCACACGGGCCCGTCTGTGTGGCCACACGGGCACGTCTGTGTGGCCACACGGGCAAGTCTGTGTGGCCACACAGGCACGGCTGTGTGGCCACACAGGATCATGGTCAGAGAGAGAGAGAGAGAGAGAGAGAGAGAGAGAGAGAGAGAGAGAGAGAGAGAGAGAGAGAGAGAGAGAGAGAGAGACACGTGAACCTAGGTCAGGTTCCCGGACGGGAGTTCCGCTCGACGTGCTGTCGTCATAACTTTTTTAAGCGTCACCTTGACCTTTGACCTGTTGCGGCGCCCGGGAACTGACGGAGGAGGCAGGAGGTGAGTGTCTGTCTGGGTCAGCCCTCCCCCCCCCCCCCCCCCCCATTGCCCTATACCGGGTCGGTACGCGTACTGGGTTTCATCATGACGGAGTTACGTTCCTTCCCGACACAGACAGACAGACACACAGACAGACAGACAGAGAGACAGACACACACACACACAGACAGACAGACAGACAGACAGAGCCGAAATCAGACGTGCTACCAGACACACCTCTCTTTCTAAACCATGAGGTTAAAGAGGTGAGTGCCACAGACAGGACGTAACTCATACCACGCTAAAGAGATGAGTGCCACAGACAGGTCGTAACTCATACCAAGTTAAAGAGTGCCACAGACACGACGTAACTCATACCAAGTTAAAGAGGTGAGTGCCAAAGACAGGTCGTAACTCATACCAAATTAAAGAGGTGTGCCAAAGACAGGTCGTAACTCATACCAAATTAAAGAGTGCCAAAGACAGGACGTAACTCACATCAAGTTAAAGAGGTGAGTGCCACAGAGAGGACGTAACTCATACCAAGTTAAAGAGGAGAATGCCACAGAGAGGACGTAACTCACACCAAGTTAAAGAGGAGAGTGCCACAGAGGACGTAACTCATACCAAGTTAAAGAGGTGAGTGCCACAGAGAGGACGTAACTCACATAAGAGTAACGAGAGCGTCACAGTGAAACATGACGTTACTTATATTTGGGTAAAGACAAGAGTGCCACAGTGAAACAGGGCGTAACTCATACCAGGATAAAGACGTGCCACAGCAAAACAGGACGTAACTTACACCAGGATAAAGTACAGTGACACAGTGAAACAGGACGTAACTCACAACAGGATAGAGTGCCACAGTGAAACAGGACGTAACTCACACCAGGATAGAGTGCCACAGTGAAACAGGACGTAACTCACACCAGGATAGAGTGCCACAGTGGAACAGGACGTAACTCACACCAGGATAGAGTGCCACAGTGGAACAGGACGTAACTCACACCAGGATAAAGACTAGAGTGACATAGTGAAAAAGGACGTAAGTGAAACTATGATGAAGACAATGATGAAGATGAAACGAACCTTGATGACTGTACAGTTGGTGATAGTGATGATGATAGTGATGATGATGATGATGATGATAGTGATAATGATGATAGTGATGATGATGAAAGCGACGATGATGATGATGATAGTGATGATGATGATGATGATAGCGATGATGATGAATATGATGATGATGATAGTGATGATGATAATGATGATGATAATAGTGATGATGATGATGATGATAGTGATGATGATGATGATAGTGATGATGATGATGATAATGAAAGTGATGGTGATGATGATAGTGATGATGATGAATATGATAATGTTGGCAATGATGGTGTATCTGATATCACGGTTTTGTGTAATGGTGATGGCAAGTGATAATGATGATCATGACAGTAAGAGGGGAAAGGAAGATGAACGGACGCCTCCTCCCCTCCCCTCCCCCACATCCCCCCCCCCTTTCCCCTTACCCACAACGATGAAAGTGAGTGACGTCATGTTGGGGAGGAAGTGTTGCCAAAACCAACATAACAACGTTAACATGTCAACCATCAACACCGGTGGGGGGGGGTCGTCTAGTCTGACCTGGCATCACTGCTGGTCCAGGCACCCACCCCCCCAACCCCAACCCACCCAACCCACCCCAACCCACCCCACCCAACCCAACCCAACCCACCCACTCCAACCCTCCAGTTAACACGATAAACCAGGGCTGCCCAATACCATTTACGTGGGCCTCGTTATCGCCCTTGTTAAGCAGGGGATGGCGAACTACCTCGTCAGGATACTGAATACAGATCATGAATTGATGGGACGATGTATCATATTACAGTATCTACTCTCCGGCAAAAATAACCTCATTTTCAATATCATCTTCTTTTTTCTTTTTTTTTGACTACCGACTATGCCAAGTGGCACATCAAATTACGGATCAAAACAGCTTGGACGAAGTACAAAATGATTCGATTCTTCGTTTACTGATAATCAATAAACTGCAAACCTAAATCCGGAGGGTAATTAAAGGTAATTAACGCCTACAATTAACCAATTTCCCAAATTAGGACCGCGAAAGCCTAGCTAGTGATTTCAAAAGGCGAGGGAGGGAGCGCTGGGCATCCTTGCATCTCGAAGCGAGGCGGTAAGATGTTTGTGGCTCATTCGAATCCTGTTCCGAACCATCTCGAAAATCAATGATGCGTTAACTCAAACGTTACAGAGTAGCAGTTTGAAGCCGCTCAAGGTTCATTCCGTCTCTCGAATCCTCATGAGGAGGTTCAGTCAGTGTTTCGAATCCTCTTACAGCTTTGTTCATTCACGGGTTCGTAAGGTTCATTCAGTGTTTCGAATCCTCTTACAGGCGCGTTCATTCACTGGTTCGTAGCCCCTCAGGAGGGTTTCTTGTGGTCATTCATACAGCGGGTCGATTCACTCTTACAGTGGTTCGATTATTGGTTCGAATCTTTAATGTGAGGGTTCATTCAAAAGTTCGAGCCTCCAATATGGTTGATCGTATATAAGAATTATCAAATGTAACTTTTCGCTGAAGAAATAAACAACAAATAAAAAAAATAATATACATTATCTGATAAACAAACACATAAAAGACGAGAAAAAACAGAAGAGAAAGAATAACAAAAACTCTCACAGGAGCATAGAAAACGGGGTGACACATGTACCAATACCACCTGCAGCTCCCTCACCTGCAGCTGGCAGCGCTGCCGGACGCAAGAGCAAACAATAAACAGGTGCGATAGACGTGGAAACTGCCTGGGCTTCAGAGGCGAGGCAGTAACATAGCAGACAGCCCCAGCCCATACCAGAGGCTATCTCCATGGTGTGCTGAGAGAGAGAGAGAGAGAGAGAGAGAGAGAGAGAGAGAGAGAGAGAGAGAGAGAGAGAGAGAGAGAGAGGCAGGCGGGGTGCTGGCTTATGAAGGAGGGAAAGAGGCGTTGTCAAGGGATTCAAGTAGACACGTCTGAGAGGGAGTGAGAGCAGAGAGGAGGAGGGAGGGAGGGAGTGAGGGAGTGAATGGGGTGGGAGAGTGATAAGGGTGGTGCAGGGAGAGCTGAGAGGGGAGATGGTCCTTCAGGAAAAGGGGAGGGAGAGTTGGGGAAAGGGTGTGTAAGGGAGAGTAAGGAGGACAGGGCGTGTGAGTGAATCAGGGACACGTTGCGTGGGTCTAGAGTCATAGTGAGGATGAGTAAGGGTGAGGGTGGATAATCAAGTCAGGGAGGGAACGTGTCAGGGAGAGCCAGGGATGGGATGTGCAAAGAAGAATTAGGGAGAGAGTATGTGTGAGGAAGGGAGGGAGGGAGGGAGGGAGGGAGGGTGTCTGTGTGTGTGTGTGTGTGTGTGTGTGTGTGTGTGTGTGTGAGGGAGGGAGGAGGGAGGGAGAGGGTGAGTGTTGGGAGGGAAGTGAGGGAAATAGATAACAATAACCAGATGGTTCAGGAGGAGGAGGAGGAGGAGGAGGAGGTGGTCTCCTTAACATCCTAGTATCCTGATGTGTAGATATGATAGAGGCAGTATAGTGGAGCAGACGGCTCTTCCCAGCCCACCGCTCCCTCCGGCACAACGGAGGGCAGGAAAATAAGATTAATCGTCCATCGCAGTGTAATGATTATACTGATACGGGAATTTTATGGGCAAGTTTGAGCAGACAAATGACCGTACATGTACTCACCTTCCACTGTAGTGGCGTACTGTATCCAGGACGGTTGAAACGGAATCGAAAACTAGGGGTTGAATTTTGTGCTAAAAAGGAATCCAATTGTGTGGTTTGCTTCCTCGAATAGGCTAACTGGTAGTTGATATCGTCAATTCGTCCGGTAATGACTTAAATGGAGTAATAGTCTTTGTTCTGACAACATCTTGAGTCACTTATCTAAAGATGTGTACCACACAGATGAAGGTATACATTTATCCATCATAGTATTATCTCTTCCCTTGTGTTTCATAATCATTATAATTGTCCGTTGTAACTCTGATGAAAAAAATTATCGTGATTCACATTTTCGAAATAATTTTCTATTATAAAAATAATTCAATCCACAAGGAGTCTTTTTTTTCGACATAATTTTCGATTTCTTCATTTCTTCATGAGGCTTTGTTGCTATTCTTTGCATACGTTCTAATTTTTCATATTTGATCATGTGTGGCGACCAGGAGTGAACAACGTATTCTACATCTGGTCTGAGTGGAGTGTTGCACAAAGAGTTAGTATTGTTTCTCTTATTTTCACTTTATATTTCTAGATATAATACGTAACGTTCTTTTTTTTTTGTTCATTTTTATCATATCAAGCTAAACACTGCTTTGCGTAACTCCGATTGATACTTCATTACCACTGTCATGGTGGGTTAGTTCACCATTTCATATTCGTAATACATATTGTCCACACTAAAATGCATTCATAAACATTTGTCTATTTTAGGTCACCATTTTATATTCGTAATAGATATTTCCCCACTACAATGCATTCATAAACATTTGTTAACTTTGAAGTCCACTTGCCACCTCCCTGATCACTCCATCAGTATGTTATACATCATTGTACGTCTATATAAATGTCCTCTGTTCATTAGTCTTTATTTCTTAATGTGATGGGACGAGTAAAATTTGAGATTCTGCAAGTGACTTTTTGCCTCCAGATTACTGACATAGAAAATGTGTAGTAGGTCTTAACACTAGGCCTTGTGGTCCCCTGCTTGACGCCCGTCACTTCCTTGCATTCTAATGATATTTCTGTGCCAGTCCGCCTTCTACGCTCACATTCCATTTTCTATATTATGAGGATTTGATTTCACGTAACAATCTTTCTCATGGTATTTGTCAAAAGCTTTTCGGGAAGCTTAAGTATATAATATACAAGGTAATTTGGGAATCTCTACTGGAGATAAAAAAAAATGTCTAAATAATTCAATTATGTTCACCAGAAATGACCTTTTCTTTCAAATCACACGTTGTTAATCATTACCCATTTTCTAAATCTTCTGAGAAATCTAAAACTTTCGCACAACTAATTGTTTCTAGCCTTTTTTGGGACCAAAATACGACTGATAAGTTGGAAGTCCATTTTCTATTTCCTTTCTTTTTTTTTGAAAATTGGCGTTACTTTAGCAAGCTTCCCAGTCACTCTGTATCTTTCCTTCCTGTGGCGATCTGTTGACTATCTTACCGATCTAAATTGCAATCTACGGGTCTACTTCTCCCAGTATTGTGGCAGACATGTCGGCAGGACCAGCTGGCTCATTCGGATATAAATTTCCTAAATGTTTACGTACGTCATAGTTTTTAATGCTATGTATGTCAAGCGCTTCCTTCTCCAATGGTGCGTCTTTGTGTTTGTGGTATATACGAAGGAGTTTCAAAAGTAATTTGTGATTTTGGTATATACATTTGACGCATGTTTGACAGTTTAGACCAAGTGGAAGAAACCATCTCTTTAGTGCCATTCTTTAACACTAAATTTCTAATAAATCATAGCTCTACAATATCTGATATTTCTGTAGCTCCATACATTTTCATTCCATGTCTTTTTGGATTTTTCCTTGATATTGTAAAATATTCTCTCCTAAATTCCATTTTCTTTACTGATTCTAATTTTCCTCCTGCAAGTTCTCTGTGTAACCTCACATCTCCTTCATGACAGAGCGCACCTCCCACTTATCTTAAATACCCTGAGCCATTTCTTTTACGCTTAATTAAAGCGTTTAATTTCTCGAGTCGTCCAGCCTGCTATACTTTCCCCACCAGAGTCTTCTTCCTCTGAGCATCTGGCAACACTGTCTCCCTTCAAGGGGAAGTGTATCTTATGTTCAAAAAGAATCCACATCTTCTCAGCCAAGTGATTATCACGAAATATTAATCTGTGGATTACATCACTGATGTCCTGGAGTAACCTTAGGGAAGCTGGGGTATCTGATAACAGCTATCAGTATGTTCTTATCTTTAACATTAGAATGGAAATATATGATGTGAACCTGATCGAGTTCTGATCACTGATAAATAGCTTTTCAGTGATCTCACTAGAGCTAATTGGATTATCTTTGTGGGGGAGAGTCAGGAAGAGGATGTGTGTGTGTGTGTGTGTGTGTGTGTGTGTGTGTGTGTGTGTAAGTCGAGTGGGTGTGTGGGAAAGTCAGGGAGAAGGAGGATGAGGGAGAATCAAGAAGTATAGGGAGAAATGGACACGAACTGAGACCTGCTTGTGGTAGAGACAGGACAGTAAAGCAGACGGAACCTCCCCAACCACCCCTCCCTCCGGCTCAACAGCCGGCAGAGAAAAAGAAAACGAAAATGAAAATCCTGCAACATGTAGGGATACTAGATTAAAAAAAAAATGTGGATTTAGATTTGTTTTTTCTTCTTGAGATAAGCCTGTGTACGGATAGGCCTGTGTATGGCTAAGCTGGTACGGAGCCTAAGATGCTTTCAGGATGCTCACAGGATTTCTGTGTGGAGGATGGTCAGGAAGGCTGTGTGAGGATGTGTGGTGCTGTGTGGAGGTGTGTGTGGTAGGTGTGTAGTGTGTGTAAGTCGGTAGGTGGTGTGTAGGAAGGTCGTGAGAAGGATGGATGAGTGAGAATTCAGAAGCTTGTGGAGAATGGACTACGAACTGAGACGGCCTGTGTGGTAGAGACGGACAGTAAGCGACGGAACCTCCCCAACCACCCCTCTTGAATTAGTTTCTCTTGATAAGCTGTTACGGATAGGCCTATGTACGGACAGGCCTGTGTATGGATAGGCCTGTGCACGGATAGGCCTGTGTACGGATAGGCCTGAGTACGGATAGGACTGTGTACGGACAGGCCTCTGTACGGATAGGACTGTGTACGGATAGGCCTATGTACGGATAGGCCTGTGTACGGATAGGCCTGTGTACGGTAGGCCTGTGTACGGATAGGCCTATGTACGGATAGGCCTGTGTACGGATAGGACTGTGTACGGATAGGCCTGTGTACGGATAGGCCTATGTACGGATAGGCCTGTGTACGGATAGGCCTATGTACGGATAGGCCTGTGTACGGATAGGCCTGTGTACGGACAGGCCTGTGTACGGACAGGCCTGTGTACGGATAGGCCTGTGTACGGATAGGCCTGTGTACGGACAGGCCTGTGTACGGACAGGCCTGTGTACGGATTGACCTGTGTACGGATAGGACTATGTACGGATAGGCCTATGTACGGATAGGCCTGTGTACGGACTTAAAGATAACTGTCTTCACATTAACAACATCTGGTGGTCATTTAGTTATTAACGGTCTACAACCCAGTAGATGACAGAAGAAAAAAAACGCTCACGTTACTATAACATCTTCCTTTTAATTACGTGTCATTATTTCTGGCCATTATCTCCTCCTCTATTGTGAAGAAATTCTCGCATCTAATTTTGTCCACAGTGTTCGAAACATTTTAAACACTTCGAATACATATTCTCGTAGTTTATTTTTTCATTTTACAACTACAATCTCTTTTATATTTCATATAATTCTCTTCTTAACCACAGCATGTCTATAATTCTGTTCTGCATTCTAATTTTTCCTCATTTTCGATCAAGTTTTGTGGCACGAAACGAACAGGTAAGTTGACTTAGGTCAGATCAAGTCATTATAAACACCAAGTATTGAGTTGTCTCTTATATACTTTATATTTCTACCCATGAAAACCTAACAATCTATCGGCATGATTAAATCATGTGGTTGGGCATTGTTTTCCCACATCATAGGTCAATAAAGACGATAACCTTATAGTCTTCTTCTTCTTTTCCTTCCTATTATGTCTCATCTAACATTAAATATCTCTCTATGATGTTTTTCCCACCAAAATGCAGTACTCTGCATTCGTCTAAATCAGCCAATATCGTGACCACTCCATTAAAATGGACTTCCGTGGAGTAGCAGGGTTCGAACCCTGGTTGCGGCAATCGGTCCATAGTCAATCCAGCTGTTCATCCACCCCCCCCAATAAGTTGGTCGATAAACTGCGTTAAATCTCAAAGTCTCTTGTCACTGGGCAATTCCTCCTTCAGTAGAGGTTGTCTGATAATCTAAGTTATCGTTATGATAATATTCTGGACGTGGAGTCATACCTATTGTGATATTCTGGACGTGGAGTCATACCTATTGTGATATTCTGGACGTGGAGTCATACCTATTGTGATATTCTGGACGTGGGGTCATACCTATTGTGATATTCTGAACGTGGAGTCATACCTACTGTGATATTCTGGACGTGGAGTCATACCTATTGTGATATTCTGGACGTGGAGTCATACCTATTGTGATATTCTGGACGTGGAGTCATACCTATTGTGATATTCTGGACGTGGGGTCATACCTATTGTGATATTCTGGACGTGGAGTCATACCTATTGTGATATTCTAGACGTGGGGGGTCATACCTATTGTGATATTCTGGACGTGGAGTCATACCTATTGGGATATTCTGGACGTGGAGTCATACCTATTGTGATATTCAGGATGTGGAGTCATACCTATTGTGATATTCTAGACGTGGGGGGTCATACCTATTGTGATATTCTGGACGTGGAGTCATACCTATTGTGATATTCTGGACGTGGAGTCATACCTATTGTGATATTCTGGACGTGGAGTCATACCTATTGGGATATTCTGGACGTGGAGTCATACCTATTGTGATATTCTGGACGTGGAGTCATACCTATTGTGATATTCTGGACGTGGGGTCATACCTATTGTGATATTCTGGACGTGGAGTCATACCTATTGTGATATTCTGGACGTGGAGTCATACCTATTGTGATATTCTGGACGTGGGGTCATACCTATTGTGATATTCTGGACGTGGAATCATACCTATTGTGATATTCTGGACGTGGAGTCATACCTATTGTGATATTCTGGACGTGGAGTCATACCTATTGTAATATTCTGGACGTGGAGTCATACCTATTGCAATATTCTGGACGTGGGGTCATACCTATTGTGATATTCTGGACGTGGGGTCATACCTATTGTGATATTCTGGACGTGGGGTCATACCTATTGCAATATTCTGGACGTGGGGTCATACCTATTGTGATATTCTGGACGTGGGGTCATACCTATTGTGATATTCTGGACGTGGGGTCATACCTATTGTGATATTCTGGACGTGGGGTCATACCTATTGCAATATTCTGGACGTGGAGTCATACCTATTGTAATATTCTGGACGTGGAGTCATACCTATTGCAATATTCTGGACGTGGGGTCATACCTATTGCAATATTCTGGACGTGGGGTCATACCTATTGTGATATTCTGGACGTGGAGTCATACCTATTGTGATATTCTGGACGTGGGGTCATTAGGACCAGATGATGTATATATATTTGACTTATCTTTTAGATATTACAGTAAGTCACAACAGTGAATGTTTAATTATTTATTTTCTTTCCTTAGTAATACGTTTGGTGTTTGTGGCGTATTGGAAGAATTATTGATATTAAAGATTAACCTGGAATACTTGATTGCTAAGGAATCCATTTGTTAATTGTTATTAATTAAGGTAATATTTAAATTTAAAACTGGACCTATAGCGTCTTTGATACCTTTGCTTGCCATATATATATATATATATATATATATATATATATATATATATATATATATATATATATATATATATATATATATATATATATATATATATATATATCCCTGGGGATAGGGGAAAAAGAATACTTCCCACGTATTCCCTGAGTGTCGTAGAAGGCGACTAAAAGGGGAGGGAGCGGGAGGCTGGAAATCCTCCCCTCTCCTTTTTCAATTTTCCAAAAGAGAAACAGAGAAGGGGCCAAGTGAGGACATTCCCTCAAAGGCTCTGTTCTCTGTTCTTAACGCTACCTCGCTAATGCGGAAAATGGAGAATAGTATGAATATATATATATATATATATATATATATATATATATATATATATATATATATATATATATATATATATATATATATATATCCCTGGGGATAGGGGAGAAAGAATACTTCCCACGTATTCCCTGCGTGTCGCAGAAGGCGATTAAAAGGGGAGGGAGCGGGTGGCTGGAAATCCTCCCCTCTCGTTTTTTTTCAATTTTCCAAAAGAAGGAACAGAGAAGGGGGCCAGGTGAGGGTGTTCCCTCAAAGGCCCATTCCTCTGTTCTTAACGCTACCTCGCTGACGTGGGAAATGGCGAATAGTACGAAATAAAAAATAAAAAAATATATATATATATATATATATATATATATATATATATATATATATATATATATATATATATATATATATATATATATATATATATATATATATATATATATATATATATATATATATATATATATATATATATCCTTTAAAATCTTTTTTATCTTCACTTTGTAAGACATTCTTTCATTAGTTTTCCCCTTGTACTACATCTGGTTTTCTTTCAACAATGTCTTTATAATCTTATATACATTTCATGGGCCTGTGCGCTGCATTCTAATTCAGATATTCCATACACATTTCTTTTTATGTTTCGTCAAATCATTCATATTTTTAACTCATCCAACCAGGCGCATCCACCTCACTGCTCCATTTTAAGGACCTCTCTCTCTCTCTCTCTCTCTCTCTCTCTCTCTCTCTCTCTCTCTCTCTCTCTCTCTCTCTCTCTCTCTTTCTCTCTCTCTCTCCCGAGAAGGTGTTTCAATGTGAGGTTCCTCCATTATCTTGTGTAGCGCATTTAAGTAAGATCCGGACCCAATGTACATCACTCGTATCGAAATCGTCTGACCTATAAACTGGTACCATCGCACCCTTACCTTTATCCTAACAGCAGTTTACAGTGAACTGGATGACGTGGTGACCCTCGTTACATACCTGTTCCTCGACCTGGTTGAGGGTAATTAGATATCTGTTAACAGGTATCATTAAGATACTAAGTCCCGGAACCACTGTAGTTAACAACACTTCCCCAGGCAAACTGATTCGTCTGTTAACCACACTGTCACCCAGCGACAGCCCTGTTACTGCTAGCGCTGTTCCAATGCCATACAACCACTACTTCTTTGTCACTATCTCAACATTTAAAATTCTTCATTTAAAGCAATATCGTCTTATCTACATATGACATTAAAGGTGATTTAGGAAGTCTTATGCATAAGATCATTATACGAACACAAGCACGCATTACCATGTTAATCCTGGCTACATTCCACCTCTCATTTGCACACTTAAATTTGCTTGCTTTAAATACCGAGGTGTGGCTGTGTTACCTGAAGCATCTGTCCAGGTGTCTGCTGTGTTATCAGGCTACTCTGACCGAGCATAATGATGGTGGCTCATTACTCTGAGTGAGCATAATGATCGTGGCTCATTACTCTGACCGAGCATAATGATGGTGGCTAATGACTCTGACCGAGCATAATGATGGTGGCTCATTACTCTGACCGAGCATAATGATGGTGGCTAATGACTCTGACCGAGCATAATAATGGTGGCTCATTACTCTGAGTGAGCATAATGATGGTGGCTCATGACTCTGACCGAGCATAATGATGGTGGCTCATTACTCTGACCGAGCATAATGATGGTGGCTAATGACTCTGACCGAGCATAATGATGGTGGCTCATTACTCTGACTGAGCATAATGATGGTGGCTCATTACTCTGACTGAGCATAATGATGGTGGTTAATGACTCTGACCGAGCATAATGATGGTGGCTCATTACTCTGACCGAGCATAATGATGGTGGCTAATGACTCTGACCGAGCATAATGATGGTGGCTCATTACTCTGAGTGAGCATAATGATCGTGGCTCATTACTCTGACCGAGCATAATGATGGTGGCTCATTACTCTGACCGAGCATAATGATGGTGGCTAATGACTCTGACCGAGCATAATGATGGTGGCTAATGACTCTGACCGAGCATAATGATGGTGGCTCATTACTCTGACCGAGCATAATGATGGTGGCTCATTACTCTGACCGAGCATAATGATGGTGGCTCATTACTCTGAGTGAGCATAATGATCGTGGCTCATTACTCTGACTGAGCATAATGATGGTGGCTCATTACTCTGACTGAGCATAATGATGGTGGCTCATTACTCTGACCGAGCATAATGATGGTGGCTAATGACTCTGACCGAGCATAATGATGGTGGCTCATTACTCTGAGTGAGCATAATGATGGTGGCTCATTACTCTGACCGAGCATAATGATGGTGGCTCATTACTCTGACCGAGCATAATGATGGTGGCTCATTACTCTGACCGAGCATAATGATGGTGGCTCATTACTCTGAGTGAGCATAATGATCGTGGCTCATTACTCTGACTGAGCATAATGATGGTGGCTCATTACTCTGACTGAGCATAATGATGGTGGCTCATTACTCTGACCGAGCATAATGATGGTGGCTAATGACTCTGACCGAGCATAATGATGGTGGCTCATTACTCTGACCGAGCATAATGATGGTGCCTCATTACTCTGACCGAGCATAATGATGGTGGCTCATTACTCACACCGAGCATAATGATGGTGGCTCATTACTCTGACCGAGCATAATGATGGTGGCTCATGACTCTGACCGAGCATAATGATGGTGGCTCATGACTCTGACCAAGCATAATGATGGTGGCTCATTACTATGACCGAGCATAATGGTGGTGGCTCATTACTCTGACTGAGCATAATGATGGTGCCTCATTACTCTG
Source organism: Panulirus ornatus (assembly GCF_036320965.1). NCBI lineage: Eukaryota > Metazoa > Arthropoda > Malacostraca > Decapoda > Palinuridae > Panulirus > Panulirus ornatus. The sequence goes on from NC_092232.1 coordinate 36,317,535, forward strand.
ACCGAGTATAATGATGGTGGCTCATTACTCTGACCGAGCATAATGATGGTGGTTCATTACTCTGACCGAGCATAATGATGGTTGCTCATGACTCTGACCGAGCATAATGATGGTTGCTCATTACTCTGACCGAGCATAATGATGGTGGCTCATTACTCTGACCGAGCATAATGATGGTTGCTCATGACTCTGACCGAGCATAATGATGGTTGCTCATGACTCTGACCGAGCATAATGATGGTTGCTCATTACTCTGACCGAGCATAATGATAGTGGCTCATTACTCTGACTGAGCATAATGATGGTGCCTCATTACTCTGACCGAGCATAATGATGGTGGCTCATTACTCTGACCGAGCATAATGATGGTGGCTCATTACTCTGACCGAGCATAATGATAGTGGCTCATTACTCTGACCGAGCATAATGACGGTGGCTCATTACTCTGACCGAGCATAATGATGGTGGCTCATTACTCTGACCGAGCATAATGATGGTTGCTCATGACTCTGACCGAGCATAATGATGGTTGCTCATGACTCTGACCGAGCATAATGATGGTTGCTCATTACTCTGACCGAGCATAATGATGGTGGCTCATTACTCTGACCGAGCATAATGATGGTGGCTCATGACTCTGACCGAGCATAATGATGGTGGCTCATGACTCTGACCGAGCATAATGATGGTGGCTCATGACTCTGACCGAGCATAATGATGGTGGTTCATTACTCTGACTGAGCATAATGATGGTGGCTCATTACTCTGACCGAGCATAATGATGGTGGCTCATTACTCTGACCGAGCATAATGACGGTGGCTCATTACTCTGACCGAGCATAATGATGGTGGCTCATTACTCTGACCGAGCATAATGATGGTGGCTCATTACTCTGACCGAGCATAATGATGGTGGCTAATGACTCTGACCGAGCATAATGATGGTGGCTCATTACTCTGAGTGAGCATAATGATCGTGGCTCATTACTCTGACCGAGCATAATGATGGTGGCTCATTACTCTGACCAAGCATAATGATCGTGGCTCATTACTCTGACTGAGCATAATGATCGTGGCTCATTACTCTGACTGAGCATAATGATGGTGGCTCATTACTCTGACTGAGCATAATGATGGTGGCTCATTACTCTGACCGAGCATAATGATGGTGGCTAATGACTCTGACCGAGCATAATGATGGTGGCTCATTACTCTGACTGAGCATAATGATGGTGCCTCATTACTCTGACCGAGCATAATGATGGTGGCTCATTACTCACACCGAGCATAATGATGGTGGCTCATTACTCTGACCGAGCATAATGATGGTGGCTCATGACTCTGACCGAGCATAATGATGGTGGCTCATGACTCTGACCGAGCATAATGATGGTGGCTCATTACTATGACCGAGCATAATGGTGGTGGCTCATTACTCTGACTGAGCATAATGATGGTGCCTCATTACTCTGACCGAGTATAATGATGGTGGCTCATTACTCTGACCGAGCATAATGATAGTGGCTCATTACTCTGACTGATCATAATGATAGTGGCTCATTACTCTGACCGAGCATAATGATAAAGGCTCATTACTTTGACCGAGCATAATGATGGTGGCTCATGACTCTGACCGAGCATAATGATGGTGGCTCATTACTCTGACTGAGCATAATGATGGTGGCTCATTACTCTGACCGAGCATAATGATGGTGGCTCATTACTCTGACCGAGCATAATGATAGTGGCTCATTACTCTGACCGAGCATAATGACGGTGGCTCATTGCTCTGACCGAGCATAATGATGGTGGCTCATTACTCTGACCGAGCATAATGATGGTTGCTCATGACTCTGACCGAGCATAATGATGGTTGCTCATTACTCTGACCGAGCATAATGATGGTGGCTCATTACTCTGACCGAGCATAATGATGGTGGCTCATTACTCTGACCGAGCATAATGATGGTGGCTCATGACTCTGACCGAGCATAATGATGGTGGCTCATTACTCTGACCGAGCATAATGATGGTGGCTAATGACTCTGACCGAGCATAATGATGGTGGTTCATTACTCTGACTGAGCATAATGATGGTGGCTCATTACTCTGACCGAGCATAATGATGGTGGCTCATTACTCTGACCGAGCATAATGACGGTGGCTCATTACTCTGACCGAGCATAATGATGGTGGCTCATTACTCTGACCGAGCATAATGATGGTTGCTCATGACTCTGACCGAGCATAATGATGGTTGCTCATTACTCTGACCGAGCATAATGATGGTGGCTCATTACTCTGACCGAGCATAATGATGGTGGCTCATTACTCTGACCGAGCATAATGATGGTGGTTCATTACTCTGACTGAGCATAATGATGGTGGCTCATTACTCTGACCGAGCATAATGATGGTGGCTCATTACTCTGACCGAGCATAATGACGGTGGCTCATTACTCTGACCGAGCATAATGATGGTGGCTCATGACTCTGACCGAGCATAATGATGGTGGCTCATTACTCTGACCGAGCATAATGATGGTGGTTCATTACTCTGACTGAGCATAATGATGGTGGCTCATTACTCTGACCGAGCATAATGATGGTGGCTCATTACTCTGACCGAGCATAATGACGGTGGCTCATTACTCTGACCGAGCATAATGATGGTGGCTCATTACTCTGACCGAGCATAATGATGGTTGCTCATGACTCTGACCGAGCATAATGATGGTTGCTCATTACTCTGACCGAGCATAATGATGGTGGCTCATTACCCTGACCGAGCATAATGATGGTGGCTCATTACTCTGACCGAGCATAATGATGGTGGCTCATTACCCTGACCGAGCATAATGATGGTGGCTCATCATGTTCGAGGTTATCACCTCTGAATGCTGGCGTTAAGAAACATATTGTGTCTTGATTGTAAAGGCAAGGGGTATGTCACAAGTTCTACCAGTAAGTTCTACTAGTAAGTTCTACTGGCAAGTTCTACTGACAAGTTCTACTGGAAAGTTCTACCAGTAAGTTCTACTGGCAAGTTCTACTAATAGGTTCTACTGGCAAGTTCTACTGACAAGTTCTACTGGAAAGTTCTACCAGTAAGTTCCAATGGCAAGTTCTACTAGTAAGTTCTACCAATAAGCTCTACTGACAAGTTCTACTAGTAAGTTCTACCAGTAAGTTCTACCGGCAAGTTCTACTAGTAACTTCTACCAGTAAGCTCTACTGACAAGTTCTACCAGTAAGTTCTACTGGCAAGTTCTCACTTGATCTGTTTGACAGGTTACTTGCCAGGTAAGGTCTTCCTACCTGGTAAATACCACCTTCTTATCTTCGTCTGGACAGACCCGGACCTGTGGGTTCTCAACCCCGTGTCCACGACTGGCCCTCCTCCACCAGTGTGTTCCACACACACACACACACACACACCCACACACACACACACACACACACACACACACACACACACACACAACCTCCCTATAACCACAGATCCGCCACAACACTGAGGTTATAGCCACATCACCACAACCTTCCCCCACACTCCGCTGACCTGCCCTGTGCCATATAGTTTACTCCCGTTTGGACACAACCACACACCGTCCTCCCACCTCTATCACCTGCGTCTCCTGTGGTTGATCTCCCAGCCTTGCCCCACCCAAGGGTAACATGGCCTTCTTTCACGTTTTCTCTGCCTCCTTCAGCGAAACTCTGGAACTAAATTTCTAACACAAGGTTCCCACTTCAACACTAGACACTTCACATCAAGGCAATGACATTTTCAATCACTTGTCTCATTATCCTATCTTATCTTAGGTTGTTTACCTAACTTAACTACACGGAAAACATCACTACTATCTTATGTTCTGACTATCTTGACGGGTCTGGTTTCTAGGTTGCCTAGTATGAAGTAACAACCCCACATCCCTTTCTTTGAAACCCTGGACCTGTGTTGTGACGAGCCATCAATGTTGCCAGCTAATCAGTTGTTATTGATGTTTTTTAACAACCTGGTTTATAGTTCACAGAAAACGTAAATGATATATTTACATTGGTCACCAGTCAGTAAGTAAGATATTTACATTGGTCACCAGTCAGTAAGTAAGATATTTACACTGGTCACCAGTCAGTAAGTAAGATATTTACATTGGTCACCAGTCAGTAAGTAAGATATTAACATTGGTCACCAGTCAGTAAGTAAGATATTAACATTGGTCACCAGTCAGTAAGTAAGATATTTACACTGGTCACCAGTCAGTAAGTAAGATATTTACACTGGTCACCAGTCAGTAAGTAAGATATTTACACTGGTCACCAGTCAGTAAGTAAGATATTTACATTGGTCACCAGTCAGTAAGTAAGATATTTACACTGGTCACCAGTCAGTAAGTAAGATATTTACATTGGTCACCAGTCAGTAAGTAAGATATTTACACTGGTCACCAGTCAGTAAGCCCCTTGTATATTCCTGGTTCCAATGAGGACGTCCATAGGCAAGTGTGGGAGACATTTGGGCTCAGCAGCGACCATGGCTGGGGGAGAGAGAGAGAGAGAGAGAGAGAGAGAGAGAGAGAGAGAGAGAGAGAGAGAGAGAGAGAGAGAGAGAGTGTGTGTGTGTGTGTGTGTGTGTGTGTGACGGAGAGTCAGGGAGGAAGGCGAGTTAGGGAGAGTCAGGAAGAGAGGTGCTTGAGGGAGAGGTAGGGAGAAAGGGTGTGAAGGAGGGTGAGAGTTGTGAGGGAGATGGTAAGCGTGTGATGGAGCATTATAGTGAGCATGTGTGTGTGTGAGGGAGAGTGAGGGAGGGGAGCCATGATGGAGAGGATCTGCGTGAGGGAGAGTCAGGAAGAAATTGTGTGAGAGAGAATCAGGGAGAGGCTGTGTGAGGGAGAGTCAGGGAGAAGTTGTGTAAGGGAGAGTCAGGGAGAGAGGGTGTTTGAGGGAAAGGGGTACGAGTGAATGAGAAAAAACCAGGGGAAAGGGTGTATGACAGAGAGGGCTTTGTGTGAGAGTCAGGGAGAGGATGAGTCAGGAAGATTCAAAGGAGGGTGCGAGGGAGAGTAAGGGAGAGAGTGTGGGGGACACTCACGTAGAGGCTGTGTGGGAAAAAGAATAAGAAGAGGGAGGGAGATAACGTGTGAGGGAGAGTGTACGTTTGAGGGGAATGAGGGAGATGGTGTGTGAGGGAGAGTGTACGGTAGGAAGGGATGAGGGAGAGGGTGTGTGAGGGAGAGTGTACGGAAGGAAGGGAATGAGGGAGAGGGTGTGTGAGGGAGAGTGTACGGTAGGAAGGGATGAGGGAGAGGGTGTGTGAGGGAGAGTGTACGGTAGGAAGGGATGAGGGAGAGGGTGTGTGAGGGAGAGTGTACAGTAGGAAGGGATGAGGGAGAGGGTGTGTGAGGGAGAGTGTACAGTAGGAAGGGATGAGGGAGAGGGTGTGTGAGGGAGAGTGTACAGTTGGTGGGAATGAGGGGGATGGTGTGGGAGGGAGAGTGTGCGGTTGGGGGGATGAGGAAATGGTGTGTGAGGGAGAGTGTACGGTAGGAAGGGAATGAGGGAGAGTGTGTGTGAGGGAGAGTGTACGGTAGGAAGGGAATGAGGGAGAGGGTGTGTGAGGGAGAGGGCAGTGTTCTGAAGTTAAAGAGGAGAGGTTGCTGGGGGAGAGGAGGAGGGGAGGTAAGCCCGGTCCCCGTCACTCTCACACCGGGGATAGAGGCACACTCACACCAGGGAGAGGCACACTCACACCAGGGAGAGGCACACTCACACCAGGGAGAGAGGCACACTCACACCAGGGAGAGAGGCACACTCACACCAGGGAGAGAGGCACACTCACACCAGGGAGAGGCACACTCACACCAGGGAGAGAGGCACACTCACACCAGGGAGAGGCACACTCACACCAGGGAGAGGCTCACTCACACCAGGGAGAGGCACACTCACACCAGGGAGAGAGGCACACTCACACCAGGGAGAGGGACACTCACACCAGGGAGAGGGACACTCACACCAGGGAGAGGCACACTCACACCAGGGAGAGAGGCACACTCACACCAGGGAGAGGCACACTCACACCAGGGAGAGAGGCACACTCACACCAGGGAGAGAGGCACACTCACACCAGGGAGAGGCACACTCACACCAGGGAGAGAGGCACACTCACACCAGGGAGAGAGGCACACTCACACCAGGGAGAGAGGCACACTCACACCAGGGAGAGGCACACTCACACCAGGGAGAGAGGCACACTCACACCAGGGAGAGAGGCACACTCACACCAGGGAGAGGGACACTCACACCAGGGAGAGAGGCACACTCACACCAGGGAGAGAGGCACACTCACACCAGGGAGAGTCACACTCACACCAGGGAGAGAGGCACACTCACACCAGGGAGAGAGGCACACTCACACCAGGGAGAGAGGCACACTCACACCAGGGAGAGTCACACTCACACCAGGGAGAGAGGCACACTCACACCAGGGAGAGAGGCACACTCACACCAGGGAGAGAGGCACACTCACACCAGGGAGAGTCACACTCACACCAGGGAGAGAGGCACACTCACACCAGGGAGAGGAACACTCACACCAGGGAGAGAGTCACACTCACACCAGGGAGAGAGTCACATTCACACCAGGGAGAGGAACACTCACACCAGGGAGAGAGGAACACTCACACCAGGGAGAGAGGCACACTCACACCAGGGAGAGGCACACTCACACCAGCGAGAGAGGCACACTCACACCACGGAGAGATGCACACTCACACCAGGGAGAGAGGAACACTCACACCAGGGAGAGAGGCACACTCACACCAGGGAGAGTCACACTCACACCAGGGAGAGAGGCACACTCACACCAGGGAGAGAGGCACACTCACACCAGGGAGAGAGGCACACTCACACCAGGGAGAGTCACACTCACACCAGGGAGAGAGGCACACTCACACCAGGGAGAGAGGCACACTCACACCAGGGAGAGAGGCACACTCACACCAGGGAGAGGCACACTCACACCAGGGAGAGAGGCACACTCACACCAGGGAGAGAGGCACACTCACACCAGGGAGAGAGGCACACTCACACCAGGGAGAGAGGCACACTCACACCAGGGAGAGGCACACTCACACCAGGAAGAGAGGCACACTCACACCAGGGAGAGAGGCACACTCACACCAGGGAGAGGCACACTCACACCAGGGAGAGAGGCACACTTACACCAGGGAGAGAGGCACACTCACACCAGGGAGAGGCTCACTCACACCAGGGAGAGAGGCACATTCACACCAGGGAGAGGCACACTCACACCAGGGAGAGTCACACTCACACCAGGGAGAGGCTCACTCACACCAGGGAGAGGCACACTCACACCAGGGAGAGGCTCACTCACACCAGGAGAGAGGCACACTCACACCAGGGAGAGAGGCACACTCACACCAGGGAGAGAGGCACACTCACACCAGGGAGAGGCACACTCACACCAGGAGAGAGGCACACTCACACCAGGGAGAGAGGCACACTCACACCAGGGAGAGGCACACTCACACCAGGGAGAGAGGCACACTCACACCAGGGAGAGAGGCACACTCACACCAGGGAGAGGCACACTCACACCAGGGAGAGAGGCACACTCACACCAGGGAGAGGGCACACTCACACCAGGGAGAGGCACACTCACACCAGGGAGAGGCACACTCACACCAGGGAGAGGCACACTCACACCAGGGAGAGGCACACTCACACCAGGGAGAGAGGCACACTCACACCAGGGAGAGGCACACTCACACCAGGAGAGAGGCACACTCACACCAGGGAGAGAGGCACACTCACACCAGGGAGAGGCACACTCACACCAGGGAGAGAGGAACACTCACACCAGGGAGAGAGGCACACTCACACCAGGGAGAGAGGCACACTCACACCAGGGAGAGAGGCACACTCACACCAGGGAGAGAGGCACACTCACACCAGGGAGAGAGGCACACTCACACCAGGGAGAGGGCACACTCACACCAGGGAGAGGACACTCACACCAGGGAGAGGGACACTCACACCAGGGAGAGAGGCACACTCACACCAGGGAGAGAGGCACACTCACACCAGGGAGAGAGGCACACTCACACCAGGGAGAGAGTCACACTCACACCAGGGAGAGGGACACTCACACCAGGGAAACTGAGACACACACACACACACACACACACACACACACACACATTTCATAAAATTTTATTATTTTCTTGAAATTTTTATTTCAGCCAGATGATGAGTGAGCCCCGGAGCTCTGTATCATAAACAGAGGAAACATTGTTTCTCACATTTTCTCTCTTCCTTTCCCACTGTCTGTGTTCCTTTCCCATTTTTCTACTTCTATCCCACTTTCTCTATTCCTCTCCCATTTTCTCTATTCCCTTCCCATTTTCTCTACTCCTATCCCATTTTCTCTAATCCCTTCTCATTTCTCTATTCCTTTTTACATTCTCTCCATATCCTTTCCCATTTTCTCTAATCTCTTCCCATTTTCTCCATTCCTATCCCATCTTCTCTATTCCTTACCCATTTCCTCTATTCCTATCCCATTTTCTCTAATCCTTCCCATTTTCTCTATTCCTTTTCCTTTTTCTCCATTCCTTTCCCATTCTCTCTAATCTCTTCCCATTTCCTCTATTCCTATCCCATTTTCTTTAATCCCTCCCAATTTTCTCTATTCCTTTTAACATTCTCTCCATTCCTATTCCATTTTCTCTAATCTCTTCCCATTTCCTCTATTCCTATCCCATTTTCTCTAATCCCTCCCAATTTTCTCTATTCCTTTTAACATTCTCTCCATTCCTATTCCATTTTCTCTAATCTCTTCCCATTTCCCCTATTCCTATCCTATTTCCATTCTCCTAATCCTTCCCCCTTTCTCTATTCTCATCCCATCCTTTTCTCTATCCTCCCATTTTTCTATTCCTACTAAGCATTCATGCTGGTCGGTATTTATTCCCGTGTCCCTCGCCTGACCTGGACACACCTGTGGGTCTCGTCCCGTGGCCAACACTCACATTTTCTCTCGGCATTTTTTTTCCCACTATAGTTCCCAGTCCTGTATTTGCCGGGTCAAAGGTTCAAGCCTTATTGTGTTTATTATTATATATTATTATATATATACATTATAATATTATATTATCATTATATATATATTATATATATATATATATATAAATTATCAAATGGTTTTGTATGTAGCATTTATGATCTGGAGAAGGCTCATGATAGATTGATAGAGATGCTCTGTGGAAGTATTAAGAATATATGTGTGGGAGGCAAGTTGTTAGAAGCAGTGAAAAGTTTTTATCGGAGGTAAGGCATGTGTACGTGTAGGAGAGGAAAGTGATTGGTTCTCAGTGAAGTAGGTTCGGCAGGTGTGTGATGTCTCCATGTTGTTTAATTTGTTTATGGATGGCGTCTGTTAGGAGTAAATGCAAGATTTTGGAAAGAGGGGCAAGTAGAATCTGTTGGGATGGTGAGCTTGGAGTGAGTCAGTTGTTATTCGCTGATGATACAGCGCTGGTGGCTGATTCATGTGAGAAACTGCAGAAGCTGGTGACTGAGTTTGGTAAAGTGTGTGGAAGAAGAAAGTTAAGAGTAAATGTGAATAAGAGCAAGGTTATTAGGTACAGTAGGGTTGAGGGTCAAGTCAATTGGGAGGTGAGTTTGAATGGAGAAAAACTGGAGGAAGTGAAGTGTTTTAGATATCTGGGAGTGGATCTGTCAGCGGATGGAACCATGGAAGCGGAAGTGGATCATAGGATGGGGGAGGGGGCGAAAATTCTGGGAGCCTTGAAGAATGTGTGGAAGTCGAGAACATTATCTCGGAAAGCAAAAATGGGTATGTTTGAAGGAATAGTGGTTGCAACAATGTTGTATGGTTGCGAGGCAATTGAGTGGGAGAAGTATAAAAGAAAGAGACAGGAGGTCAAGAGAAAGGTGCAAGAGGTGAAAAAAAGGGCAAATGAGAGTTGGGGTGAGAGACTATCAGTAAATTTTAGGGAGAATAAAAAGATGTTCTGGAAGGAGGTAAATAGGGTGCGTAAGACAAGGGAGCAAATGGGAACTTCAGTGAAGGGCGTAAATGGGGAGGTGATAACAAGTAGCGGTGATGTGAGAAGGAGATGGAATGAGTATTTTGAAGGTTTGTTGAATGTGTCTGATGACAGAGTGGCAGATATAGGGTGTTTTGGTCGAGGTGGTGTGCAAAGTGAGAGGGTTAGGGAAAATGATTTGGTAAACAGAGAAGAGGTAGTAAAAGCTTTGCGGAAGATGAAAGCCGGCAAGGCAGCAGGTTTGGATGGTATTGCAGTGGAATTTATTAAGAAAGGGGGTGACTGTATTGTTGACTGGTTGGTAAGGTTATTTAATGTATGTATGACTCATGGTGAGGTGCCTGAGGATTGGCGGAATGCGTGCATAGTGCCATTGTACAAAGGCAAAGGGGAAAAGAGTGAGTGCTCAAATTACAGAGGTATAAGTTTGTTGAGTATTCCTGGTAAATTATATGGGAGGGTATTGATTGAGAGGGTGAAGGCATGTACAGAGCATCAGATTGGGGAAGAGCAGTGCGGTTTCAGAAGTGGTAGAGGATGTGTGGATCAGGTGTTTGCTTTGAAGAATGTATGTGAGAAATACTTAGAAAAGCAAATGGATTTGTATGTAGCATTTATGGATCTGGAGAAGGCATATGATAGAGTTGATAGAGATGCTCTGTGGAAGGTATTAAGAATATATGGTGTGGGAGGCAAGTTGTTAGAAGCAGTGAAAAGTTTTTATCGAGGATGTAAGGCATGTGTACGTGTAGGAAGAGAGGAAAGTGATTGGTTCTCAGTGAATGTAGGTTTGCGGCAGGGGTGTGTGATGTCTCCATGGTTGTTTAATTTGTTTATGGATGGGGTTGTAAGGGAGGTAAATGCAAGAGTCCTGGAAAGAGGGGCAAGTATGAAGTCTGTTGGGGATGAGAGAGCTTGGGAAGTGAGTCAATTGTTGTTCGCTGATGATACAGCGCTGGTGGCTGATTCATGTGAGAAACTGCAGAAGCTGGTGACTGAGTTTGGTAAAGTGTGTGGAAGAAGAAAGTTGAGAGTAAATGTGAATAAGAGCAAGGTTATTAGGTACAGTAGGGGTGAGGGTCAAGTCAATTGGGAGGTGAGTTTGAATGGAGAAAAACTGGAGGAAGTGAAGTGTTTTAGATATCTGGGAGTGGATCTGTCAGCGGATGGAACCATGGAAGCGGAAGTGGATCATAGGGTGGGGGAGGGGGCGAAAATTTTGGGAGCCTTGAAAAATGTGTGGAAGTCGAGAACATTATCTCGGAAAGCAAAAATGGGTATGTTTGAGGGAATAGTGGTTCCAACAATGCTGTATGGTTGCGAGGCGTGGGCTATGGATAGAGATGTGCGCAGGAGGATGGATGTGCTGGAAATGAGATGTTTGAGGACAATGTGTGGTGTGAGGTGGTTTGATCGAGTAAGTAACGTAAGGGTAAGAGAGATGTGTGGAAATAAAAAGAGCGTGGTCGAGAGAGCAGAAGAGGGTGTTTTGAAATGGTTTGGGCACATGGAGAGAATGAGTGAGGAGAGATTGACCAAGAGGATATATGTGTCGGAGGTGGAGGGAACGAGGAGAAGAGGGAGACCAAATTGGAGGTGGAAAGATGGAGTGAAAAAGATTTTGTGTGATCGGGGCCTGAACATGCAGGAGGGTGAAAGGAGGGCAAGAAATAGAGTGAATTGGAGTCATGTGGTATACAGGGGTTGACGTGCTGTCAGTGGATTGAAGCAAGGCATGTGAAGCGTCTGGGGTAAACCATGGAAAGCTGTGTAGGTATGTATATTTGCGTGTGTGGACGTGTGTATGTACATGTGTATGGGGGGGGGGGGTTGGGCCATTTCTTTCGTCTGTTTCCTTGCGCTACCTCGCAAACGCGGGAGACAGCGACAAAGTATAAAAAAAAAAAAAAAAAAAAAAAAAAAAAAAAAAAAAAGTTCCCAGTCCTGTATTTGCCGGGTCAAAGGTCAAGCTTTATGTGTGTGTGTCAGTTGTTGTTCGCTGATGATACAGCGCTGGTGGCTGATTCATGTGAGAAACTGCAGAAGCTGGTGACTGAGTTTGGTAAAGTGTGTGGAAGAAGAAAGTTAAGAGTAAATGTGAATAAGAGCAAGGTTATTAGGTACAGTAGGGTTGAGGGTCAAGTCAATTGGGAGGTGAGTTTGAATGGAGAAAAACTGGAGGAAGTGAAGTGTTTTAGATATCTGGGAGTGGATCTGTCAGCGGATGGAACCATGGAAGCGGAAGTGGATCATAGGGTGGGGGAGGGGGCGAAAATTTTGGGAGCCTTGAAGAATGTGTGGAAGTCGAGAACATTATCTCGGAAAGCAAAAATGGGTATGTTTGAAGGAATAGTGGTTGCAACAATGTTGTATGGTTGCGAGGCGTGGGCTATGGATAGAGTTGTGCGCAGGAGGATGGATGTGCTGGAAATGAGATGTTTGAGGACAATGTGTGGTGTGAGGTGGTTTGATCGAGTAAGTAACGTAAGGGTAAGAGAGATGTGTGGAAATAAAAAGAGCGTGGTTGAGAGAGCAGAAGAGGGTGTTTTGAAATGGTTTGGGCACATGGAGAGAATGAGTGAGGAAAGATTGACCAAGAGGATATATGTGTCGGAGGTGGAGGGAACGAGGAGAAGAGGGAGACCAAATTGGAGGTGGAAAGATGGAGTGAAAAAGATTTTGTGTGATCGGGGCCTGAACATGCAGGAGGGTGAAAGGAGGGCAAGGAATAGAGTGAATTGGAGCGATGTGGTATACAGGGGTTGACGTGCTGTCAGTGGAGTGAATCAATTCATGTGAAGCGTCTGGGGTAAACCATGGAAATCTGTGTAGGTATGTATATTTGCGTGTGTGGACGTGTGTATGTACATGTGTATGGGGGGGGGGGGGGTTGGGCCATTTCTTTCGTCTGTTTCCTTGCGCTACCTCGCAAACGCGGGAGACAGCGACAAAGTATAAAAAAAAAAAAAAAAATATATATATATATATATATATATATATATATATATATATATATATATATATATATATATATGCATATATATATATATATATATATATATATATATATATATATATATATATATATATATATATATATATATATATATGCATATATATATATATATATATATATATATATATATATATATATATATATATATATATAAATTGAAGAACGTAGAAATACTTAGAAAAGCAAATGGATTTGTATGTAGCATTTATGGATCTGGAGAAGGCATATGATAGAGTTGATAGAGATGCTCTGTGGAAGGTATTAAGAATATATGGTGTGGGAGGCAAGTTGTTCGAAGCAGTGAAAAGTTTTTATCGAGGATGTAAGGCATGTGTACGCGTAGGAAGAGAGGAAAGTGATTGGTTCTCAGTGAATGTAGGTTTGCGGCAGGGGTGTGTGATGTCTCCATGGTTGTTTAATTTGTTTATGGATGGGGTTGTTAGGGAGGTAAATGCAAGAGTTTTGGAAAGAGGGGCAAGTATGAAGTCTGTTGGGGATGAGAGAGCTTGGGAAGTGAGTCAGTTGTTGTTCGCTGATGATACAGCGCTGGTGGCTGATTCATGTGAGAAACTGCAGAAGCTGGTGACTGAGTTTGGTAAAGTGTGTGAAAGAAGAAAGTTAAGAGTAAATGTGAATAAGAGCAAGGTTATAAGGCACAGTAGGGTTGAGGGTCAAGTCAATTGGGAGGTGAGTTTGAATGGAGAAAAACTGGAGGAAGTGAAGTGTTTTAGATATCTGGGAGTGGATCTGGCAGCGGATGGAACCATGGAAGCGGAAGTGGATCATAGGGTGGGGGAGGGGGCGAAAATTCTGGGAGCCTTGAAGAATGTGTGGAAGTCGAGAACATTATCTCGGAAAGCAAAAATGGGTATGTTTGAAGGAATAGTGGTTCCAAAAATGTTGTATGGTTGCGAGGCGTGGGCTATGGATAGAGTTGTGCGCAGGAGGATGGATGTGCTGGAAATGAGATGTTTGAGGACAATGTGTGGTGTGAGGTGGTTTGATCGAGTAAGTAACGTAAGGGTAAGAGAGATGTGTGGAAATAAAAAGAGCGTGGTTGAGAGAGCAGAAGAGGGTGTTTTGAAATGGTTTGGGCACATGGAGAGAATGAGTGAGGAAAGATTGACCAAGAGGATATATGTGTCGGAGGTGGAGGGAACGAGGAGAAGAGGGAGACCAAATTGGAGGTGGAAAGATGGAGTGAAAAAGATTTTGTGTGATCGGGGCCTAAACATGCAGGAGGGTGAAAGGAGGGCAAGGAATTGAGTGAATTGGAGCGATGTGGTATACCGGGGTTGACGTGCTGTCAGTGGATTGAATCGGGGCATGTGAAGCGTCTGGGGTAAACCATGGAAAGCTGTGTAGGAATGTATATTTGTATATATATATATATATATTTCATTCTCTCTCTCTCTCTCTCTCTCTCTCTCTCTCTCTCTCTCTCTCTCTCTCTCTCTCTCTCTCTCTCCCTACGTTTTCTGACCTGTAATAGAATTCTCCCGTTTTCTTCCCATTAACTCCAATCATTGTTGTGACCTTCTGGTCACTATAGGTTCCCCATTTTCTTTTCGTTCGTCCTGACGGCCTGTTTTTCATGGCATACTTCTCTATTGTAGAAGAGAACACGGTACGTTCCGCTTGCTGTCCTACTTCGGCTATTCACTCAGCTATTCGCTTCGAATACCAATCCCGCTTTCGATTGTGTGGAGGTCTGCATCCCACTTTCTTAAGCGGTGCTCTCTCCCGTTTTCTATAATCGCTTTTTTCTTTTTTGGAGTCTGCTCGGCTTTAATGCTCTGGCAACGACAGCATTATTGCCTCGCCACAATAAGACCCGGAATTATAAAACTGTACTGTGTTAAGGTCAGGTAAAGGTTCGTGGGTAGTGGTGGTGAGAGGTCGGGGGTAGTGGTGGTGAGAGGTCGAAGGTGTAGTGGTGGTGAGAGGTCGGGGGGTAGTGGTGGTGAGAGGTCGGGGGGAAAGTGGTGGTGAGAGGTCGGGGGGTAGTGGTGGTGAGAGGTCGGGGGTAGTGGTGGTGAGAGGTCGGAGGTAGTGGTGGTGAGAGGTCGAGGGGGTAGTGGTGGTGAGAGGTCGGGGGTAGTGGTGGTGAGAGGTCAGGGGGTAGTGGTGGTGAGAGGTCGGGGGGTAGTGGTGGTGAGAGGTCGGGGGTAGTGGTGGTGAGAGGTTGGGGGTAGTGGTGGTGAGAGGTCGAGGGGGTAGTGGTGGTGAGAGGTCAGGGGAAGTGGTAGTGAGAGGTCGGGGGGTAGTGGTGGTGAGAGGTCGGGGGGTAGTGGTGGTGAGAGGTCGGGGGTAGTGGTGGTGAGAGGTCGGGGGTAGTGGTGGTGAGAGGTCGAGGGGGTAGTGGTGGTGAGAGGTCGAGGGGGTAGTGGTGGTGAGAGGTCGGGGGTAGTGGTGGTGAAAGGTCGGGGGTAGTGGTGGTGAAAGGTCGGGGGTAGTGGTGGTGAGAGGTCGAGGGGGTAGTGGTGGTGAGAGGTCGAGGGGGGTAGTGGTGGTGAGAGGTCGGGGGAAGTGGTGGTGAGAGGTCGGGGGTAGTGGTGGTGAGAGGTCGAGGGGGTAGTGGTGGTGAGAGGTCGAGGGGGTAGTGGTGGTGAGGGGTCGGGGGGTAGTGGTGGTGAGAGGTCGAGGGGGTAGTGGTGGTGAGAGGTCGAGGGGGTAGTGGTGGTGAGAGGTCGAGGGGGTAGTGGTGGTGAGAGGTCGAGGGGGTAGTGGTGGTGAGAGGTCAGGGGGTAGTGGTGGTGAGAGGTCGGGGGGGTAGTGGTGGTGAGAGGTCGGCGGAAGTGGTGGTGAGAGGTCGGGGGTAGTGGTGGTGAGAGGTCGAGGGGGTAGTGGTGGTGAGAGGTCGGGGGGGTAGTGGTGGTGAGAGGTCGGGGGGTAGTGGTGGTGAGAGGTCGGGGTAGTGGTGGTGAGAGGTCGGGGTAGTGGTAGTGAGAGGTCGGGGGTAGTGGTGGTGAGAGGTCGGGGGGTAGTGGTGGTGAGAGGTCGGGGGTAGTGGTGGTGAGAGGTCGGGGTAGTGGTAGTGAGAGGTCGAGGGTAGTGGTGGTGAGAGGTCGGGGTAGTGGTAGTGAGAGGTCGAGGGTAGTGGTGGTGAGAGGTCGGGGGGAAAGCGGTGGCGAGAGGTTGGGGAAGTGGTAGTGAGAGGTAGGGGGTAGTGGTGGTGAGAGGTCAGGGGAAGTGGTAGTGAGAGGTAAGGGGAAGTGGTGGTGAGAGGTAAGGGGAAGTGGTGGTGAGAGGTCGGGGGTAGTGGTGGTGAGAGGAGGGTAGTGGTGGCGCTAC
This sequence comes from Panulirus ornatus, assembly GCF_036320965.1. Taxonomy (NCBI): domain Eukaryota; kingdom Metazoa; phylum Arthropoda; class Malacostraca; order Decapoda; family Palinuridae; genus Panulirus; species Panulirus ornatus. The sequence goes on from NC_092232.1 coordinate 36,333,939, forward strand.
ATGGGAATGCAGGGTAAGGAGAGATAAAAGAAATAATGGTCTATAGCGATGTTATCTGCTGGAGGACAGATGGAGACAGGACAGTACAGCAGAAGGCTCCTCCCCACTCACCACTATAGATGGAGACAGGACAGTACAGCAGAAGGCTCCTCCCCACTCACCACTATAGATGGAGACAGGACAGTACAGCAGAAGGCTCCTCCCCACTCACCACTATAGATGGAGACAGGCCAGTACAGCAGAAGGCTCCTCCCCACTCACCACTATAGATGGAGACAGGACAGTACAGCAGAAGGCTCCTCCCCACTCACCACTATAGATGGAGACAAGACAGTACAGCAGAAGGCTCCTCCCCACTCACCACTATAGATGGAGACAGGACAGTACAGCAGAAGGCTCCTCCCCACTCACCACTATAGATGGAGACAGGACAGTACAGCAGAAGGCTCCTCCCCACTCACCACTATAGATGGAGACAGGACAGTACAGCAGAAGGCTCCTCCCCACCCACCACTATAGATGGAGACAGGACAGTACAGCAGAAGGCTCCTCCCCACTCACCACTATAGATGGAGACAGGACAGTACAGCAGAAGGCTCCTCCCCACCCACCACTATAGATGGAGACAGGCCAGTACAGCAGAAGGCTCCTCCCCACTCACCACTATAGATGGAGACAGGACAGTACAGCAGAAGGCTCCTCCCCACTCACCACTATAGATGGAGACAGGACAGTACAGCAGAAGGCTCCTCCCCACCCACCACTATAGATGGAGACAGGCCAGTACAGCAGAAGGCTCCTCCCCACTCACCACTATAGATGGAGACAGGACAGTACAGCAGAAGGCTCCTCCCCACTCACCACTATAGATGGAGACAGGACAGTACAGCAGAAGGCTCCTCCCCACCCACCACTATAGATGGAGACAGGACAGTACAGCAGAAGGCTCCTCCCCACTCACCACTATAGATGGAGACAGGACAGTACAGCAGAAGGCTCCTCCCCACCCACCACTATAGATGGAGACAGGACAGTACAGCAGAAGGCTCCTCCCCACCCACCACTATAGATGGAGACAGGACAGTACAGCAGAAGGCTCCTCCCCACTCACCACTATAGATGGAGACAGGACAGTACAGCAGAAGGCTCCTCCCCACCCACCACTATAGATGGAGACAGGACAGTACAGCAGAAGGCTCCTCCCCACCCACCACTATAGATGGAGACAGGACAGTACAGCAGAAGGCTCCTCCCCACCCACCACTATAGATGGAGACAGGACAGTACAGCAGAAGGCTCCTCCCCACCCACCACTATAGATGGAGACAGGACAGTACAGCAGAAGGCTCCTCCCCACCCACCACTATAGATGGAGACAGGACAGTACAGCAGAAGGCTCCTCCCCACCCACCACTATAGATGGAGACAGGACAGTACAGCAGAAGGCTCCTCCCCACCCACCACTATAGATGGAGACAGGACAGTACAGCAGAAGGCTCCTCCCCACCCACCACTATAGATGGAGACAGGACAGTACAGCAGAAGGCTCCTCCCCACCCACCACTATAGATGGAGACAGGACAGTACAGCAGAAGGCTCCTCCCCACTCACCACTATAGATGGAGACAGGACAGTACAGCAGAAGGCTCCTCCCCACCCACCACTATAGATGGAGACAGGACAGTACAGCAGAAGGCTCCTCCCCACCCACCACTATAGATGGAGACAGGACAGTACAGCAGAAGGCTCCTCCCCACCCACCACTATAGATGGAGACAGGACAGTACAGCAGAAGGCTCCTCCCCACCCACCACTATAGATGGAGACAGGACAGTACAGCAGAAGGCTCCTCCCCACCCACCACTATAGATGGAGACAGGACAGTACAGCAGAAGGCTCCTCCCCACCCACCACTATAGATGGAGACAGGACAGTACAGCAGAAGGCTCCTCCCCACCCACCACTATAGATGGAGACAGGACAGTACAGCAGAAGGCTCCTCCCCACTCACCACTATAGATGGAGACAGGACAGTACAGCAGAAGGATCCTCCCCACCCACCACTATAGATGGAGACAGGACAGTACAGCAGAAGGATCCTCCCCACCCACCACTATAGATGGAGACAGGACAGTACAGCAGAAGGCTCCTCCCCACCCACCACTATAGATGGAGACAGGACAGTACAGCAGAAGGATCCTCCCCACCCACCACTATAGATGGAGACAGGACAGTACAGCAGAAGGCTCCTCCCCACCCACCACTATAGATGGAGACAGGACAGTACAGCAGAAGGCTCCTCCCCACCCACCACTATAGATGGAGACAGGACAGTACAGCAGAAGGCTCCTCCCCACCCACCACTATAGATGGAGACAGGACAGTACAGCAGAAGGATCCTCCCCACCCACCACTATAGATGGAGACAGGACAGTACAGCAGAAGGCTCCTCCCCACTCACCACTATAGATGGAGACAGGACAGTACAGCAGAAGGATCCTCCCCACCCACCACTATAGATGGAGACAGGACAGTACAGCAGAAGGATCCTCCCCACCCACCACTATAGATGGAGACAGGACAGTACAGCAGAAGGCTCCTCCCCACCCACCACTATAGATGGAGACAGGACAGTACAGCAGAAGGCTCCTCCCCACCCACCACTATAGATGGAGACAGGACAGTACAGCAGAAGGCTCCTCCCCACCCACCACTATAGATGGAGACAGGACAGTACAGCAGAAGGCTCCTCCCCACCCACCACTATAGATGGAGACAGGACAGTACAGCAGAAGGCTCCTCCCCACCCACCACTATAGATGGAGACAGGACAGTACAGCAGAAGGCTCCTCCCCACTCACCACAGGCAGCAGGACAATATGGAGGAACATGCAGTATGGAGACAGTGTACTGACACTGAGATTTCGTAAGATACAAACACGCTGTTGCAGTGTAGCAAGCTGGATGTTGTGGAGAGGAAGCGGAAATATGAAGAGAGTAATGAAGATAAATGACATTCCCCTGACGTATGTTACACACTACATTTATATCTTCCGTTAATGACAGGTGTAAGAAGTAAGTCGCTGATGTAATCAAAGTATTTGACGAGTGTTTTAGAAATGTTGATAAGTCTTTACCTTCTCATATGCAAATCATTAGTACACAGCTCCAATAGATTTCTCCATAATCAAACATTCTCTCTTCCTCTCTTTTTACCTCCTGTTGTTATTTCTGGCCACTGCATCCCTGCCTGGTGTAAATAAACTGGCTTGAGTTATGTCCTCCACATCATCAAGTCTTTTGAACAATTCTCTCTGACGTCGTCCTCAGTGTTGGGTTTTCCTCTAGAGAAAATCAATTTGACTCTTGGCATCTTTCTTGGTAAGGTATATACATGTGAGCGAAGGGAATTAGCATCGATGTCTTTCTTTGCATTGGTTCCAGTTTTTCTCCGTCATTGATCCAGTTCGACGAGTAGGAACTGAAGAGCATTGCATTACAGTTGTATGTACACAGCGTTGCTGTAGAGCAGAATTGTGTGTCCTTCGTCGTCCAGGTTAGGGAGGCATAGCTATGATAGAACCACACGTCTTGTTTACCCCCATCTCTCCTCACGGTATCAATTGTTCTCACTCACTTTTGAGCCATGACACAAAGCGTCCTTCCTCTGAGCTCGATTTACTCACTTCATGTCGTCGGGCAAATCTCACAGCACCGC
>NC_092232.1:36340156-36350156 GCF_036320965.1 Panulirus ornatus
TATCTTCATTATAACGTAGTTCCGTTCTCCCTTGTACGTTGTACGCTTCAGTATTCGTTATATCTCCTGCATAACAGTCCTGTCCCCCAGGCCAATATCGTCGCTCAGTTGTTTCAAATTACTTCTCCAATATTCTCCTTCCACGTGGTATTCTGTGTTACCCTCACGTCACCTAGTCAGTAAAGACCAGGTACCACGTGATCAATTATCACATCACGTGGTCAGTAAAGACCTGGTCAGTAAAGAGAAAAATGTTCTCCTGAGCGGAACGTTTCAAACGTCCTCCTGAGCGGAACGTTTTTCAAACGTTTGTCTCATACAAGAGAATCTTTCATCTTTCTCCTCCTTCAGGGAAGACTCACAAACGTTGAACTATTAAGGCAACATGGACGCCGCTGCCTCCGTGGGGGGGGGGGGGGGGGGTGATGCACGTTGACAATACGTGTGTGTGTGTGTGTGTGTGTGTGTGTGTGTGTGTGTGTGTGTGTGTGTCCTTCTCTTACAGAGTTTTGCAATATTCTCTCGCGATTTTTACACTTCCCATTCAAGAGTTCTTTTCTATTGTTTGCTTTCCTTCAACAGACACAGACACACACACACACACACACACACACACACACACACTAAAGCACTGTTACCTATATATGTACATGTGTATATATGTATATGTCTGTGTATGTATATGTATGTATACGTTGAAATGTATAGGTATGTATATTTGCGTGTGTGGACGTGTATGTATATACATGTGTATGGGGTGGGTTGGGCTATTCTTTCGTCTGTTCCCTTGCGCTACCTCGCTAACGCGGGAGACAGCGACAAAGTAAGATATATAAATAATATATATTAATACGATGATCAAACTGGTCCGTGATGTTAGCTATCAATGTTCAAATTACAGAGGTATAAGTTTGTTGAGTATTCCTGGTAAATTATATGGAAGGGTATTGATTGAGAGGGTGAAGGCATGTACAGAGCATCAGATTGGGGAAGAGCAGTGTGGTTTCAGAAGTGGTAGAGGATGTGTGGATCAGGTGTTTGCTTTGAAGAATGTATGTGAGAAATACTTAGAAAAGCAAATGGATTTGTATGTAGCATTTATGGATCTGGAGAAGGCATATGATAGAGTTGATAGAGATGCTCTGTGGAAGGTATTAAGAATATATGGTGTGGGAGGAAAGTTGTTAGAAGCAGTGAAAAGTTTTTATCGAGGATGTAAGGCATGTGTACGTGTAGGAAGAGAGGAAAGTGATTGGTTCTCAGTGAATGTAGGTTTGCGGCAGGGGTGTGTGATGTCTCCATGGTTGTTTAATTTGTTTATGGATGGGGTTGTTAGGGAGGTAAATAAAAGAGTTTTGGAAAGAGGGGCAAGTATGAAGTCTGTTGGGGATGAGAGAGCTTGGGAAGTGAGTCAGTTGTTGTTCGCTGATGATACAGCGCTGGTGGCTGATTCATGTGAGAAACTGCAGAAGCTGGTGACTGAGTTTGGTAAAGTGTGTGGAAGAAGAAAGTTAAGAGTAAATGTGAATAAGAGCAAGGTTATTAGGTACAGTAGGGTTGAGGGTCAAGTCAATTGGGAGGTGAGTTTGAATGGAGAAAAACTGGAGGAAGTGAAGTGTTTTAGATATCTGGGAGTGGATCTGGCAGCGGATGGAACCATGGAAGCGGAAGTGGATCATAGGGTGGGGGAGGGGGCGAAAATTCTGGGGGCCTTGAAGAATGTGTGGAAGTCGAGAACATTATCTCGGAAAGCAAAAATGGGTATGTTTGAAGGAATAGTGGTTGCAATAATGTTGTATGGTTGCGAGGCGTGGGCTATGGATAGAGTTGTGCGCAGGAGGATGGATGTGCTGGAAATGAGATGTTTGAGGACAATGTGTGGTGTGCGGTGGTTTGATCGAGTGAGTAACGTAAGGGTAAGAGAGATGTGTGGAAATAAAAAGAGCGTGGTTGAGAGAGCAGAAGAGGGTGTTTTGAAGTGGTTTGGGCACATGGAGAGAATGAGTGAGGAAAGATTGACCAAGAGGATATATGTGTCGGAGGTGGAGGGAACGAGGAGAAGAGGGAGACCAAATTGGAGGTGGAAAGATGGAGTGAAAAAGATTTTGTGTGATCGGGGCCTGAACATGCAGGAGGGTGAAAGGAGGGCAAGGAATAGAGTGAATTGGAGCGATGTGGTATACCGGGGTTGACGTACTGTCAGTGGATTGAATCAAGGCATGTGAAGCGTCTGGGGTAAACCATGGAAAGCTGTGTAGGTATGTATATTTGCGTGTGTGGACGTATGTATATACATGTGTATGGGGGGGGGGGGTTGGGCCATTTCTTTCGTCTGTTTCCTTGCGCTACCTCGCAAACGCGGGAGACAGCGACAAAGTATAATATATATATATATATATATATATATATATATATATATATATATATATATATATATATATATATATATATATATATAACATACAAAGCTCCATCAGGCAGGATCGAACCTGGGACCCCTTGTGCAAGAGGCAGGCATGCTAACCGCTGTGTTCTGTTCGGAAACAACCGATAGACCCCGTTGCTCACCATAGTAAGACAAAGGGTATTCGAGTACTTAGTATTTCGAATAGTTGTTTCCTATTATACAGTCCCTTAGCCTAGCGGTTAGCATGCCTGCCTCTTGCACAAGGGGTCCCAGGTTCGATCCTGGCTGATGGAGCTTTGTATGTTCTATGAAGGTGCGCGTTCATATACACTTTATTCGTATATATATATATATATATATATATATATATATATATATATATATATATATATCTTTCTTTCATACTATTCGCCATTTCCCGCATTAGAGAGGTAGCGTTAAGAACAGAGGACTGGGCCTTTGAGGGAATATCCTCACCTGGCCCCCTTCTCTGTTCCTTCTTTTGGAGAATTAAAAAAAAAAAAAACAAGAGGGGAGGATTTCCAGCCCCCTGCTCCCTCCCCTTTTAGTCGCCTTCTACGACACGCAGGGAATACGTGGGAAGTATTCTTTCTCCCCTATCCCCAAGGATATATATATATATATATATATATATATATATATATATATATATATATATATATATATATATATATATATATATATATATATCGTCAACCGAGTATGTTTTTAACCACTTCACTCAATCATCCGTCTCTTTTCTCGTCTCGTCATAATTCATACATTATTTCCCTTCCTTCCTTCCTTCATTCATTCATTCATTTTCTTTCCTCTCAAAGAGCGTTCCCATATCGCTCCCGCCATGCATTTCCATCACTTTCCCACCACACATTTCCACCAATTTCCCGCCACACATTTCCATCACTTTCCCGCCACACATTTCATGGTATTTCTGAGTTTCCACGCCTCTCTGACCGACTGGCACCATTTGAGAACGACCAGTACGACCCTTGACCACGACGGTACGACCCTTGACCACGACGGTACGACCCTTGACCACGACGGTACGACCCTTGATCACGACGGCACGACAATTTAGTAAGACGGTACGACTCTTGAGTACGACGGTACGACTCTTGATCACGACGGCACGACAATTTAGTAAGACGGTACGACTCTTGAGTACGAAGGCACGACCCTTTGAGCACGATGGTACAACCCTCGAGCACGACTGTGCGACCCTTGAGCATGACGACACGACGACCCTTGAGCACGACTGTACGACCCTTGAGCATGACGACACGACCCTTGAGCACGACTGTACGACCCTTAAGCACGACAGTATGATCCTTGAGTACGACGGTATGACACTTAAGCACGACGGTACAACCCTTGAGCACGACGGTACGACCTTAAGTACGTCGATACGATCCTTGAGTACGACGGTACGACGGTGCGATCCTTAAGCACGAGGGTACGACCCTTGGGTGAGACGACCTGGCTCTTGACTTGACCCTGAAATCCCTTTCGTATGACGTAATTTTCTTGTGACGTAATGGACGTAAGTCTCTGGTAATACTCCACTTACTGTTGTACTGACGTGTCAAGATGTACTTACTGATGTACTAACTTGTCAAGGTGTACTTAATGATGGGCTAACTTTGCAAGGTGTACTTACTGATGTACTAACCTTGCAAGGTGTACTTATTGATGTACTAACCTTGCAAGGTTACTATTGTGCTTACTGATGTACTAACCTTGAAGGTGTACTTACTGATGTACTAACCTTGCAAGGTGTACTTACTAATGTACTAACCTTGAAGGTGTACTTACTGATGTACTAACCTTGCAAGGTGTACTTACTGATGTACTAACCTTGCAAGGTGTACTTACTGATGTACTAACCTTGCAAGGTGTACTTACTGATGTACTAATTTGTCAATGTGTACCTAGTGATGACTCAGTGTGTCAGTATGTACTTACCATTGTACTAACTAGTCCAGAAGCGGATGAAGTGCATTTGGTGACACTTTTCCATGGTAGTTAACTCTTTTAATAGACTAATTAACCCATTCATACGACTAATAGAGGACTTGACGGGTGATTAACCTTAAGATAGGGTAATTTCCACACCTCTACAGTCCAGTGAGCCCTTCCTCCATACGGTAATGAACCGTGTCACACGGCAATTAACCCCTGACCATGGCAGGCCAACCCTACACGTATCGATCACCCACTTCACATGGTATTCAACCCTATCACAGGATCAGCATCCCACTGAACACGTTGACGAACCCTCCCTCACGTGGTGTGTGTGTGTGTGTGTGTGTGTGTGTTGGGTAAGGGCGCGGGGGCGCCCTTACCCACCTCACGTGCCCAAGAGATCGTCTCGTCTAAGAGACAATTCCATCCTTTGTCTCTTTATTTCCCAGGTTTTATCATCCCAGCCACCTCCGCCTCCCCTCACAAGTCTGCGTCCACAGCCCCTCTCCCGCGCCTTACCCACACTCAGTCGCTCTGGAACTAATGCGCTGTTCTTTGCCGCTTAATAATGCCATCACTGGCAACTGCTGCACACACGAGGAGGCTCCTCGCCTGCAGGAGGACCTTCACAGCTCTCGAGGTACAGGGCGTCGCACACACGCCTGATTTAACGTTAACCTTGACCTGCAGAAGGAGGGAAACCTGACCCCAGCGTAGCACCATGACTTACTTATATTATAATGCTTCTGTTCTCCATAGTTTGCCTCGGTACATAATGCTTCTGTTTTCCATAGTTTGCCTCGGTACATAATGCTTCTGTTTTCCATAGTTTGCCTCGGTACATTACATAATGATTCTGTTTTCCATAGTTTGCCTCGGTACATAATGATTCTGTTTTCCATAGTTTGCCTCGGTACATAATGCTTCTGTTCTCCATAGTTTGCCTCGGTACATAATGCTTCTGTTTTCCATAGTTTGCCTCGGTACATTACATAATGATTCTGTTTTCCATAGTTTGCCTCGGTACATAATGCTTCTGTTCTCCATAGTTTGCCTCGGTACATAATGCTTCTGTTTTCCATAATTTGCCTCGGTACATAATGCTTCTGTTTTCCATACTTTGCCTCGGTACATAATGCTTCTGTTTTCCATACTTTGCCTCGGTACATAATGCTTCTGTTTTCCATAGTTTGCCTCGGTACATAATGCTTCTGTTTTCCATAGTTTGCCTCGGTACATAATGCTTCTGTTTTCCATAGTTTGCCTCGGTACATTATGCTTCTGTTTTCCATAGTTTGCCTCGGTACATAATGCTTCTGTTCTCCATAGTTTGCCTCGGTACATAATGCTTCTGTTTTCCATAGTTTGCCTCGGTACATAATGCTTCTGTTTTCCATAGTTTGCCTCGGTACATAATGCTTCTGTTTTCCATAGTTTGCCTCGGTACATAATGCTTCTGTTTTCCATAGTTTGCCTCGGTACATAATGCTTCTGTTCTCCATAGTTTGCCTCGGTACATAATGCTTCTGTTCTCCATAGTTTGCCTCGGTACATTCACGCACCTAACACTCCGTCTGTCTTCATATCATTTTTCCATTATTCTCATTAGGAAAGTTGTGAAATATATACTTCGTCAACTCCGTATTATAGATCTTTTTTTGTCTTTCATTCGTCTATTACCTGTATATCTTTTTCTTCTTCTCGTCTATTGCCTATGTATCTTTTTTCACTCGTCTGTGACCTATATATATTTTCCACTCTTCTAATGCCTACATATTTCTTCTTCTACTCGACTAATGCCTATATAATTTCTTCTTCCACTCGGCTATGGCCTATATATTTTTTCTTCCACTTGCCTAAGGCCTATATATTTTTTCCACTCATCTATTGCCTATATATACACCATTTCTTCCACTTGTCTATTGCACATTATTTTTTCTTGTATTGTTTTATTGTCTCTTTATTTGTTCTGTTTTTCTAGTGCATCTTGTAGGCATTTGTTTCGCTGTACCTCAACTGAGAATCAATTTCCCACCAGAAAAACGAAAAATAAAAGAAAACGGAAAAAACATGACATTTTTCATAAAGATAAATCATTACAGTACTATAAATAATATGATAATAATTTATAATAACTTGATAAATAACTGCTCACTGTCATTATGAATCATTACGTTTCCTTAGTTTTGTGTATACAACTGGCTGGAGGACTGATTGTGTACAAGTGGCTGGAGACCTGATTGTGTACAAGTGGCTGGAGACCTGATTGTGTACAAGTGGCTGGAGGACTGATTGTGTACAAGTGGCTGGAGATCTGATAGGCAGACATCTACTGAGGCTCAGATGTGGGTCAGAGCTGGAGGGAAAACCAGACATTACCACAGTCACTTTCCTGGTATTATGTGGCCAAGGACTCCCAAACCTGGTACAAGGTCATGACACCTCTAACAAGTTAATTAACTCCCTCGCATGGTGAGGAACCTACCTGACAGGTAATTAACCCTGCTTCGCTCTTACATGGCCATTAACCCTCCTGCATGTTAATCACCATTTTACATGGTGATCATCCATCCTGCATTGTATTCAAACCTCTTACGTGGTCATTAACACGCCTTAATGAATGTGATCCTAGCTGGGCAGAAAAGGCCACCCCTAGCTAGGTATAGAAGGCCACACTTAGCTAAGCATAGAAGGCCACCCCTAGGTAGGCATAGAAGACCACCTTAGCTAAGTATAGAAGGCCACCCCAGCGAGGTACAGAAGCCACCCAAGCTAGGTAGAGACATCCAACCCAGCTAAGTAAAGTCCATCCCAGCTAGGTAGAGACATCCAATCCCAGCAGCTGGGCAGGGAACACCACCACCCCAGCAGCTAGGTAGAGACGGGACCAGGATTAAGTCTTGTATGCACCCCATTATATAAATCTATCATATCTAATGAAAAGAAAATGATAAAAAAGAGAATCTTTTTTGTTTATTATTTTTGAACAACAACAAAAAAATAATAAATAAAATATACAAATATGTCCTACAAGCAAGTACACAAAGGTCCTTGTTTACCCCCCTCCCCCATTTCCTCCTCCTATTCCATCTTCTTTATCTTTTCCATGTTCCTGGAAGGGTGGCAGGTCCCCACCCCCCACCGTTAATCTTCCACTTTTATAATATATATATATATATATATATATATATATATATATATATATATATATATATATATATATATATATAAAAATGTAGACGTGTGGGTTCAGTGCATGACACATGTTCACAGTACGAAACTTCAGCTGGAGCTGTGTGCACGATACGGTTCCTCCCTCCCCCTCCCTCTCTCTCTGTTGAGCCTAAAGTGAAGCCACAGAATGATGAACACTAGTGTGTCTGGGCCAGGGCTCGAGACCGACGAGAGAGAGAGAGAGAGAGAGAGAGAGAGAGAGAGAGAGAGAGAGAGAGAGAGAGAGAGAGAGAGAGAGAGAGAGTTCCCCCCACATCTTCTCGAAGCCCCACTAGAGTTAACGACCCTAGATTAAGTTCGGGTGTTGAGGAACTTTTGTTTTTCCTTGGGCGCTGTTTTCTTCTTTTTTTTTTTTTTGGGTGGTGTGGTGTGGGGGTCGTTTTCTCTGACTTCGATTTCCGTTTCCATCATGCATCTCGCGTTGAAGATCTGGACTTTAAACCAGTATGAGCGCCTGAGCCTTCCTCACGACTTCAGAATATTCAAGGAATTTCAGTTTTCGTCATCAGTTCTTTTTCTCTTTTTATACGGTTTCTCATTATAATTATCCTGATCATTTATCTTCATTTTCACTTATCATTTACGAGGTCGTTTATAAAAGCTGTCTTTAACCATTAATTATAATTACTGAAACATTTATCGGCAAGGGACGATCATCCTGAGCAAAGGTCACACCTTAGTGTACAGTGTTGTTCTTACGCCCAACATGTACAACGTGACACATGTCAATAGTGCAACTCACTAGCCATTTAGGTGTCCAATTATAATCACTATGTCTGGGCCAGCTTGCCGCTGCACACGTTCAACAGCTGTTCTTCTTGCTTTCGTCTCCAGCTGTGTGTCATCAGCGAGTACTGATGTCTCACAAAATAGCCCATTAATACTGTGATCAGTTGTATATGTGCCAGAGAGATAATTGGTTCTAAAGGACTCCACTTGTTACGTCTAACCATTGCGAGGCTTGACCAATCAGCGAAACTCTCTGTTTACGGCCAGACAAGCAATGTTCCTAACTACCGCAGCACACAATACAATCTAAACCATGGCTCGTTGGGCACGAATCACTGGTGAAGGATACTACCAAATGCTCTCTGAATATCTAAACAAATGGCATCATTCACTTAACATGTATCATTTAGTTTGATTAAATAAATTAAGGAGATTCACCAGCCATGAACGACTGTCAGTATCCACGCTGCAAACTAGCAGTTAGATGATGTTCAAAATGATCTACACTCATGTCTGAATCATGGTTGACACATGTCTACCGACACAAGTTATCATCACCTTATTTGAATATAGTTTGACAATGGCAAGCTTCCAACACTGTGAAGATACTCCTGCAATCAGTGATTTATTAACTACGTCAATAAAGGGCTTCACTATCTCATATTCATCTTCTTTCATTATCTGTGGGTAGAACTTATCATGACCTACCATTTTAGTTACTTTCATTCCACTTTTTCTGCTAACATCATATCCTGGTCGTTTTCTTCCACTTTATGCTAACATCATATCCTGGTCGTTTTCTTCCACTTTATGCTAACATCATATCCTGGTCGTTTTCGTCCACTTTATGCTACCATCATATCCTGGTTGTTTTCTATCAGTATATTGCAAAATCTCCTCATCTTCAAGCATGGGACTACAGCTACAAAAACAAGCTGTGTTGGATGGTGTATATGGATGAGAAAATTCTTTTTTGCCATGATGTCGACGTCATGAGCTAAAGTACCTTTATCCCGGAGTAATGAACCAAGTGGCTGGATAGTGACTCCCTCATGTGGCTGGCCTCCACACAGAAACTATAGGAAGCAGCAGTCAAACGCGGGTCATAGGTCCAAACCTCTGTGGTGGGAACACTGAGAGACGGGTTAAGGAAGCAGCGGGCGAAGAACTGCCTGCAGGAGAGAGAGAGAGAGAGAGAGAGAGAGAGAGAGAGAGAGAGAGAGAGAGAGAGAGAGAGAGAGAGAGAAACAAAAACATCGTAGATGGGAGAGAGGAAAGGTTTGAGAGAGGCGATGTCTGGAGGATCAGTCAGGTGAAGAGCGTTTGATTCCACTGTGGCTAATAGATGAGTGAACGAAGAACTACCAAAGATTAATTCTAGTTTGAGAATCTTGGTCTTGCAATGTTTATCATTTACTTATACAATAATGGACTCGAGATCAACAGCTACAACATATTTTTTTTTCTACGAAATGAAGATTATGTGACCACAAGACACCACCATTTTACTATAATTCGTCCGTGTGTCTATCATTCGCCTGTCAAGATAAAGACAGCGTATCCTAAAATGGAATATCATTTAAGTAAATCTCTAATTTTAACGTCTAACCAAGATTTCGTGTTGTCAGTTATATCTTTCATCTAATC
>NC_092232.1:36355156-36385156 GCF_036320965.1 Panulirus ornatus
CTTAACCCAGGGGTCATTGATCAGTAGGGAGGGAGTCTTAATCCAGGGGTCATTGATCAGTAGGGAGGGAGTCTTAACCCAGGGGTCATTGATCAGTAGGGAGGGAGTCTTAACCAAGGGGTCATTGATCAGTAGGGAGGGAGTCTTAACCCAGGGGTCATTGATCAGTAGGGAGGGAGTCTTAACCCAGGGGTCATTGATCAGTAGGGAGGGAGTCTTAACCCAGGGGTCATTGATCAGTAGGGAGGGAGTCTTAACCCAGGGGTCACTGATCAGTAGGGAGGGAGTCTTAACCCAGGAGTTATTGATCAGTAGGGAGGGAGTCTTAACCCAGGGGTCATTGATCAGTAGGGAGGGAGTCTTAACCCAGGGGTCATTGATCAGTAGGGAGGGAGTCTTAACCCAGGAGTCATTGATCAGTAGGGAGGGAGTCTTAACCCAGGAGTCATTGATCAGTAGGGAGGGAGTCTTAACCCAGGGGTCATTGATCAGTAGGGAGGGAGTCTTAACCCAGGAGTCATTGATCTGTAGGGAGGGAGTCTTAACCCAGGGGTCATTGATCAGTAGGGAGGGAGTCTTAACCCAGGAGTCATTGATCAGTAGGGAGGGAGTCTTAACATGAGCAGGAGGTGAGGGAGGCGGGAGGGGCCTCTCAGTGTCCTTCCATCACTATGTTATCCGTCCAGAAGGTGATAATGGAAGGCTGGGAGAGCAGCAGCCTCCCTCACCAGGCAACCCGATATATCTCACCCAGGACCACCTCCACCCATCCTCCACACGCCTGCCCCACCTCCACCCATCCTCCACACGCCTGCCCCACCTCCACCCATCCTCCACACGCCTGCCCCACCTCCACCCATCCTCCACACAACCCTGCCCCACCTCCACCCATCCTCCACACGCCTGCCCCACCTCCACCCATCCTCCACACGCCTGCCCCACCTCCACCCATCTCCCACACGCCTGCCCCACCTCCACCCATCCTCCAAACGCCTGCCCCACCTCCACCCATCTCCCACACAACCCTGCCCCACCTCCACCCATCCTCCACACGCCGCCCCACTTCCACCCCATCCTCCACACAACCTGCCCCACTTCCACCCATCTCCCACACAACCCTGCCCCACCTCCACCCATCCTCCACACAGCCTGCCCCACCTCCACCCATCCTCCACAACGCCTGCCCCACCTCCACCCATCCTCCACACGCCTGCCCCACCTCCACCCATCCCTCCACACACCTGCCCCACCTCCACCCATCCTCCACACGCCTGCCCCACCTCCACCCATCCTCCACACACGCCTGCCCCACCTCCACCCATCCTCCACACGCCTGCCCCACCTCCACCCATCCTCCCACACGCCTGCCCCACCTCCACCCATCCTCACACACGCCTGCCCCACCTCCACCCATCCTCCACACACCCTGCCCCACCTCCACCCATCCTCCACACGCCTGCCCCACCTCCACCCATCCTCCCACACGCCTGCCCCACCTCCACCCATCTCCCACACAACCCTGCCCCACCTCCACCCATCTCCCACACAACCCTGCCCCACCTCCACCCATCCTCCACACAGCCTGCCCCACCTCCACCCATCCTCCACACGCCTGCCCCACCTCCACCCATCCTCCACACGCCTGCCCCACCTCCACCCATCCTCCACACGCCTGCCCCACCTCCACCCATCCTCCACACGCCTGCCCCCACCTCCACCCATCCTCCACACACCCTGCCCCACCTCCACCCATCCCCACACAACCCTGCCCCACCTCCACCCATCTCCCACAACCCTGCCCCACCTCCGCCCATCTCCCACACAACCCTGGCCCACCTCCACCCATCTCCCACACGCCTGCCCCACCTCCACCCATCTCCCACACAACCCTGCCCCACCTCCACCCATCCTCCACACGCCTGCCCCACCTCCACCCATCTCCCACACAACCCTGCCCCACCTCCACCCATCTCCCACACAACCCTGCCCCACCTCCACCCATCTCCCACACGCCTGCCCCACCTCCACCCATCTCCCACACAACCCTGCCCCACCTCCACCCATCCTCCAACCCTGCCCCACCTCCACCCATGCTCCACAAGCCTGCCCCACCTCCACCCATCCTCCACACAACCCTGCCCCACCTCCACCCATCTCCCACACGCCTGCCCCACCTCCACCCATCTCCCACACAACCCTGCCCCACCTCCACCCATCCTCCACACAACCCTGCCCCACCTCCACCCATCTCCCACACAACCCTCCCCACCTCCACCCGTCTCCCACACAACCCTGCCCCACCTCCACCCATCTCCCACACGCCTGCCCCACCTCCACCCATCTCCCACACAACCCTGCCCCACCTCCACCCCGCCGGTAGGGAGGGAGAGAGGGGGAGAGGGGGAGGAAGGGGAGGTGAAGGAGTGAACGTGAAAAAGTAAGGGAGAGGGAGAAGTCTTGTGCCATTTTAGGAGAGGTGGGAGAGGAGGCGGTGGTGTGAGAGTGTCGGGAGTGAGGAAGGAAGCTGCTTCTTGACTGGTGCGGACAGACTTACGGGAGTGAGAGGCAGTGAGAGAGAGAGAGAGAGAGAGAGAGAGAGAGAGAGAGAGAGAGAGAGAGAGAGAGAGAGAGAGAGAGAGAGAGAGAGTGGAGGGCCTTGTGAGATCTATCGAGTTACAAATTTGATTGGTTACTGCGGCCCGCTGTTGTGATCAATGTCTCATACCTTCATTATTCCTCTCCCTCTCCCCGGGATGGAGAGAGAGAGAGAGAGAGAGAGAGAGAGAGAGAGAGAGAGAGAGAGAGAGAGAGAGAGAGAGAGAGAGCGCTAGCCGTCTTTCTTTTACACAATTTCCTGATGTATTCCTGGGGTCCCCGTGAGAGAGCCGGGTGGTTGGTGGTGGAGGAGCAGTAGATAGATACCTGGGTGTCAGCGCCCGTCTGGCCCACCACGACTCGCCACCATCTCGTAATGTTCTGAGTGCACCACCCACCCACCCACCACCCACCACCCACCACCCCACCACAGTCGATATCATGGCAAAAGATGAGACAGAGAGGAAGAAAAAAAAAAATATTCAGATACACAACACAATTCTCCTCTGTCGTCACAAGTTAACGTCAGGACCAGAGGACAGAGCCGGGAGACGAGAGGCTCCTGGCCTGAGTCTTCCTGTGTTCCTCTCTTCTGAGCGAGACAATACAAGACAGAACGGATGATAGTCAGCCCCTCCACGAACCTGCCCGACTCACTCGCTCTCTGGGACACAAACGAGAAACGAGCAGCATTGTTTTTTCCCTCTTAATGCACATAGGGTTTCCCCACTTTATATTTTCTGGTTCAGTTCACTGAGAGCCCCGTCGCCTCCTGTATACAACGTTGCTCCACTTTGCTTTTTCTCGTGCACATCTGGCATATTCGTGCATGTTCAACTCCCGCTCTCTCAAAACATCTTTCACTCCATCCTTCCATCTCCACTCTGGTCTCCCCTTCTTTGATCTCTCCACTTTTTTCACGTATTCCCTCTCAGTCCACCTCTCGTCACTCATCCTCTCCATACGTCCAAACTATTTCTGCACACCTTCATCAGCTCTCTCAACTACACTCTCTTTTACCCTATCATTTCCAATTCAATCGACCCACCTCACACCACACACTCTCCTCAAACACATCCGCCCTTCCTCTGTCCTGTTTGTGCTAAGGAGGAAACGCCCATCACCCACACAACACGGCTGGGGACTCCCACACCGTCAGACGTCCCCAGATCTGCCGTCACAGACACCGACCTGTCTCTACACACTCCTCATTGCATCTACGACCTCAAACCCCTTACCCACCACATGGCTCACTTCACCTGCCATGGCTCTACTCGCCGTCATGTCCACTCCCACATGCCTGCCAGAGTGCAGGGCTGAGTGCTAGCCATGCTCCTGGTGTGGCCAGGGTGCAGGGCTGAGTGCTAGCCATGCTCCTGGTGTGGCCAGGGTGCGGGGCTGAGTGCTAGCCATGCTCCTGGTGTGGCCAGGGTGCGGGGCTGAGTGCTAGCCATGCTCCTGGTGTGGCCAGAGTGCAGGGCTGAGTGCTAGCCATGCTCCTGGTGTGGCCAGAGTGCAGGGCTGAGTGCTAGCCATGCTCCTGGTGTGGCCAGGGTGCGGGGCTGAGTGCTAGCCATGCTCCTGGTGTGGCCAGGGTGCAGGGCTGAGTGCTAGCCATGCTCCTGGTGTGGCCAGGGTGCAGGGCTGAGTGCTAGCCATGCTCCTGGTGTGGCCAGAGTGCAGGGCTGAGTGCTAGCCATGCTCCTGGTGTGGCCAGAGTGCAGGGCTGAGTGCTAGCCATGCTCCTGGTGTGGCCAGAGTGCAGGGCTGAGTGCTAGCCATGCTCCTGGTGTGGCCAGAGTGCAGGGCTGAGTGCTAGCCATGCTCCTGGTGTGGCCAGAGTGCAGGGCTGAGTGCTAGCCATGCTCCTGGTGTGGCCAGGGTGCGGGGCTGAGTGCTAGCCATGCTCCTGGTGTGGCCAGGGTGCAGGGCTGAGTGCTAGCCATGCTCCTGGTGTGGCCAGGGTGCGGGGCTGAGTGCTAGCCATGCTCCTGGTGTGGCCAGAGTGCAGGGCTGAGTGCTAGCCATGCTCCTGGTGTGGCCAGGGTGCGGGGCTGAGTGCTAGCCATGCTCCTGGTGTGGCCAGGGTGCGGAGCTGAGTGCTAGCCATGCTCCTGGTGTGGCCAGAGTGCAGGGCTGAGTGCTAGCCATGCTCCTGGTGTGGCCAGGGTGCGGGGCTGAGTGCTAGCCATGCTCCTGGTGTGGCCAGGGTGCGGGGCTGAGTGCTAGCCATGCTCCTGGTGTGGCCAGGGTGCGGGGCTGAGTGCTAGCCATGCTCCTGGTGTGGCCAGGGTGCGGGGCTGAGTGCTAGCCATGCTCCTGGTGTGGCCAGGGTGCGGGGCTGAGTGCTAGCCATGCTCCTGGTGTGGTCAGAGTGCAGGGCTGAGTGCTGGCCATGCTCCTGGTGTGGTCAGAGTGCAGGGCTGAGTGCTAGCCATGCTCCTGGTGTGGCCAGGGTGCGGGGCTGAGTGCTAGCCATGCTCCTGGTGTGGCCAGGGTGCAGGGCTGAGTGCTAGCCATGCTCCTGGTGTGGCCAGGGTGCGGGGCTGAGTGCTAGCCATGCTCCTGGTGTGGCCAGGGTGCAGGGGCTGAGTGCTAGCCATGCTCCTGGTGTGGCCAGGGTGCAGGGCTGAGTGCTGGCCATGCTCCTGGTGTGGCCAGGGTGCAGGGCTGAGTGCTAGCCATGCTCCTGGTGTGGCCAGGGTGCGGGGCTGAGTGCTAGCCATGCTCCTGGTGTGGCCAGGGTGCGGGGCTGAGTGCTAGCCATGCTCCTGGTGTGGCCAGGGTGCAGGGCTGAGTGCTAGCCATGCTCCTGGTGTGGCCAGGGTGCGGGGCTGAGTGCTAGCCATGCTCCTGGTGTGGCCAGGGTGCAGGGCTGAGTGCTAGCCATGCTCCTGGTGTGGCCAGAGTGCGGGGCTGAGTGCTAGCCATGCTCCTGGTGTGGCCAGGGTGCGGGGCTGAGTGCTAGCCATGCTCCTGGTGTGGCCAGGGTGCGGGGCTGAGTGCTAGCCATGCTCCTGGTGTGGCCAGAGTGCGGGCTGAGTGCTAGCCATGCTCCTGGTGTGGCCAGGGTGCAGGGGCTGAGTGCTAGCCATGCTCCTGGTGTGGCCAGGGTGCAGGGCTGAGTGCTAGCCATGCTCCTGGTGTGGCCAGGGTGCAGGGCTGAGTGCTAGCCATGCTCCTGGTGTGGCCAGGGTGCGGGGCTGAGTGCTAGCCATGCTCCTGGTGTGGCCAGGTGCAGGGCTGAGTGCTAGCCATGCTCCTGGTGTGGCCAGGGTGCAGGGCTGAGTGCTAGCCATGCTCCTGGTGTGGCCAGGGTGCCAGGGCGGAGTGCTAGCCATGCTCCTGGTGTGGCCAGAGTGCAGGGGCTGAGTGCTAGCCATGCTCCTGGTGTGGGCCAGAGTGCAGGGCTGAGTGCTAGCCATGCTCCTGGTGTGGGCCAGGGTGCGGGCTGAGTGCTGGCCATGCTCCTGGTGTGGCCAGGGTGCGGGGCTGAGTGCTAGCCATGCTCCTGGTGTGGCCAGGGTGCAGGGCTGAGTGCTGGCCATGCTCCTGGTGTGGTCAGGGTGCAGGGCTGAGTGCTGGCCATGCTCCTGGTGTGGCCAGAGTGCAGGGCTGAGTGCTAGCCATGCTCCTGGTGTGGCCAGGGTGCGGGGCTGAGTGCTAGCCATGCTCCTGGTGTGGCCAGGGTGCGGGGCTGAGTGCTAGCCATGCTCCTGGTGTGGCCAGGGTGCAGGGCTGAGTGCTAGCCATGCTCCTGGTGTGGTCAGGGTGCAGGGCTGAGTGCTAGCCATGCTCCTGGTGTGGCCAGGGTGCGGGGCTGAGTGCTGGCCATGCTCCTGGTGTGGTCAGAGTGCAGGGCTGAGTGCTGGCCATGCTCCTGGTGTGGCCAGAGTGCGGGGCTGAGTGCTAGCCATGCTCCTGGTGTGGCCAGGGTGCGGGGCTGAGTGCTAGCCATGCTCCTGGTGTGGCCAGGGTGCGGGGCTGAGTGCTGGCCATGCTCCTGGTGTGGCCAGGGTGCGGAGCTGAGTGCTAGCCATGCTCCTGGTGTGGCCAGGGTGCGGGGCTGAGTGCTAGCCATGCTCCTGGTGTGGCCAGGGTGCAGGGCTGAGTGCTAGCCATGCTCCTGGTGTGGCCAGGGTGCAGGGCTGAGTGCTAGCCATGCTCCTGGTGTGGCCAGGGTGCAGGGCTGAGTGCTAGCCATGCTCCTGGTGTGGCCAGGGTGCAGGGCTGAGTGCTAGCCATGCTCCTGGTGTGGCCAGGGTGCGGGGCTGAGTGCTAGCCATGCTCCTGGTGTGGCCAGGGTGCGGGGCTGAGTGCTGGCCATGCTCCTGGTGTGGCCAGGGTGCGGGGCTGAGTGCTAGCCATGCTCCTGGTGTGGCCAGGGTGCAGGGCTGAGTGCTAGCCATGCTACTGGTGTGGCCAGAGTGCAGGGCTGAGTGCTAGCCATGCTCCTGGTGTGGCCAGGGTGCAGGGCTGAGTGCTAGCCATGTTCGTGATGTGGCCACTGTGAGGTACTGCTCCTCACATGGCCACAGTGGAGTAACAAGTTCCTCATATGGCTGGAGGGGCAGCAGGAGGTACGGCAGATGAAGAATTTCCTGAGTTCCGGGAAGTTAAGTGGGAGGTGGTGAGGGCGAGGGGCGCCGCCCCTGGTCAAGTTTAGACTGGACGTATCTCGCTGATCCTCGACCCCCCGAGCCTAGCCTCCTGGTCATGGCACCAGCAGCACACACCTCACCCACGACAGACACAGTGAGAAATAGTCCGCGTCTGGATCCCTCTTGTTCCGTGTTGTGTTCCAGACATCACACACACACACACACACACACACACACACACACACACACACACACACACACACACACAGAGGTTATCCTCACGTACATGAACGTACATAAGGCACATCTGCAGAGTAACGCACATGGTGTACACGCCTCCGTTACTCTGTATATACGTAAATAAAGCGACGAATAATTATCATTATTCCCAGGACGCTCACAAGGCAACACACACACACACACACACACACACACACACACACACACACACACAGATGACATACCTTCATATGTACGTTATTTCAGTAACGCACATATGTGCACACATGAAAAAAACAAACATATCTGAATGATATTATGTGTGTGTGTGTGTGTGTGTGTGTGTGTGTGTGTGTGTGTGTGTGTGTGTGCATCCTAGCAAATATTGACTCTCAGGGAAAAACATAATTTTCGGCGAGAGAGAGAGAGAGAGAGAGAGAGAGAGAGAGAGAGAGAGAGAGAGAGAGAGAGAGAGAGAGAGAGAGAGAGAGAGCGTAGTGGGGGGTGGAGGTTCCACGTGGACCATTGTACCCAAAATAGCATCCCTCCCTCCCCCTTCCGTTTACCCCCCCCCCCTCACAGCCTCCCCCCCCCTCCCCTCCTCCCACCCTTTCTCTTTCTCCATCTGTCTCTGCTCTTTCTCCCTCGTTCTTTCCCCTTCTCCCTCTGTGTCCCCCCCTCCACCTTTCCTTTCTCTCCCTCCTTCCCAGACTTGCCCCTCACCTCCCCTCTCCTAATCTTCACCTCCGTCCCTTATCACACCATCTCCCCACGGTATCTCCCCACAGCCATACTGATTTCCGAAGGCAGATATACACACCTTTATAATGACCCCAGAGTAGGGCGTGAGCCCGAGGCGTTACCAACCGCGGGGGCCTTGTCTCTTGCCCCTGCTTCACTGTCTTATCTTGCCCCTGCTTCACTGTCTTATCTTGCCCCTGCTTCACTGTCTTATCTTGCCCCTGCTTCACTGTCTCATCTTGCCCCTGCTTCACTGTCTCATCTTGCCCCTGCTTCACTGTCTTATCTTGCCCCTGCTTCACTGTCTCATCTTGCCCCTGCTTCACTGTCTTATCTTGCCCCTGCTCCACTGTCTCATCTTGCCCCTGCTTCACCGTCTCATCTTGCCCCTGCTTCACTGTCTCATCTTGCCCCTGCTTCACTGTCTTATCTTGCCCCTGCTTCACTGTCTCATCTTGCCCCAGCTTCACTGTCTAATCTTGCCCCTGCTTCACTATCTTATCTTGCCCCTGCTTCACCGTCTCATCTTGCCCCTGCTTCACTGTCTCATCTTGCCCCTGCTTCACTGTCTTATCTTGCCCCTGCTTCACTGTCTTATCTTGCCCCTGCTTCACTGTCTTATCTTGCCCCTGCTTCACTGTCTCATCTTGCCCCTGCTTCACCGTTTCATCTTGCCCCTGCTTCACTGTCTTATCTTGCCCCTGCTTCACTGTCTTATCTTGCCCCTGCTTCACCGTCTTATCTTGCCCCTGCTTCACTGTCTCATCTTGCCCCTGCTTCACTGTCTTATCTTGTCCCTGCTTCACTGTCTTATCTTGCCCCTGCTCCACTGTCTCATCTTGCCCCTGCTTCACCGTCTCATCTTGCCCCTGCTTCACTGTCTCATCTTGCCCCTGCTTCACTGTCTTATCTTGCCCCTGCTTCACTGTCTTATCTTGCCCCTGCTTCACTGTCTTATCTTGCCCCAGCTTCACTGTCTTATCTTGCCCCTGCTTCACTGTCTTATCTTGCCCCTGCTTCACTGTCTCATCTTGCCCCTGCTTCACTGTCTTATCTTGCCCCAGCTTCACTAGTCTTATCTTGCCCCTGCTTCACTGTCTCATCTTGCCCCTGCTTCACTGTCTTATCTTGCCCCTGCTTCACTGTCTCATCTTGCCCCTGCTTCACTGTCTCATCTTGCCCCTGCTTCACTGTCTTATCTTGCCCCTGCTTCACTGTCTCATCTTGCCCCTGCTTCACTGTCTCATCTTGCCCCTGCTTCACTGTCTTATCTTGCCCCTGCTTCACTGTCTTATCTTGCCCCTGCTTCACTGTCTCATCTTGCCCCTGCTTCACTGTCTTATCTTGCCCCTACTTCACTGTCTTACGGCTCCTTCGACCTTCGTGTAGTGGAGAGGTTATCTGCTCCTCCGCCAGCATGTTTCCACGAGTCCAGCCAGAGCAGCGTTGCAGAGGAACAGGTTTGCTCACATTCCTCTGTTCACATGTCTTTCTGAACTTCTAGATGCGCTCTCGTGTTCTAGACTCCCTTCTAGTGCCCACTAAATGTTCTGGGTTAACGTTATCATGACCTAGGAACTCATGTGTACTTAGCAGACCTTCCTAAACATTTTTTTTTCGTCTTTCATTTTCCGTAGATTGAAGGCTTCCTCCTTCCTGTTTTCGTAGCTCACTCTCATTCCATTCTGGTACTATTCATACTGCCATACCTCCCCCAGCCATGGACCTCCGTATGTATACGTCTGAGCAGCCAGCAGGATGCGATCTCCCTCCCTCACCATCCTTCTACCACGCTGCTCTGGCGACCAGTTGGTCGGGCGCGGTGCCAACTCGCTCGTCCCTCCTCACATCGTGGCTCCTGTGATACACTTCCCCCGACACACTCCTTCCTCCTCACACTCCTTCCCGTCTCCACGACTCTGTATCTCCGAGGCTCACAGTTCGTTCGGTGGTCATCCTGTCCTCCCAGCGGGACATTTTCTCTAGCCCCGTTTACGCCACTTTGCAATTCCTGACGCATCATCAGCGAACAAATTTACGCCTAAGCTCACACTACGTGTGGCGGATACTGTCCCTTAGAACAGTAATGGTCTCAGTCCCGGTCCCTGAGGGACCTCATCTTTCCTCAGTCCTGGTCCCTGAGGGACCTCATCTTTCCTCAGTCCTGGTCCCTGAGGGACCTCATCTTTCCTCAGTCCTGATCCCTGAGGGACCTCATCTTTCCTCAGTCCTGGTCCCTGAGGGATCTCACCTTTCCCCCGTCGCCCAGCTTGGGAGAGGATGATGCCCTTGAGTAGCCCTGGCCTGACCTTAGCTTCGTCGTCAGTCCTCAGTAAGGTATTCCAGCGCCCACCCCTTTCTCCTCCCCTGGGATGTTGTTCACTTCATTATAACCATCGAGCACTTTCGCCCACCAGACCATGTCCCTCCGGAATCCATGTTTCCTCTCCTCCAGGTAGTTTATGCCAGACACTTGCTCCTCTAACTGCTTTCGAATCACCTTCTCCATCATGGTGCTTGTTGTGCTCGTTACGGGTACCGCCCTATGATTCACGGATACATCCTTGCCCTCTCTCTCTCGAGTCCCGGCATAACCTTGGCTCTCCACCATTTGGTGTGGATATTGCCTTCCTCCACACTAGTGGTTCAGCAAGGGTCTCCCTGTGGTGGTCGAGCTAAGGGTCTCTGTCTGGTCTCTGAGCAAGGGTCTCCGTGTTGTCTCTGAGCAAGGGTCTCCGTGGGGTCCCTGAGCAAGGGTCTCCGTGGGGTCCCTGAGCAAGGGTCTCCGTGGGGTCTCTGAGCAAGGGTCTCCCTGTGGTCTCTGAGCAAGGGTCGCCGTGGGGCTCCTGAGCAAGGGTCTCTGTGTGGTCTCTGAGCAAGGGTCTCCGTCACGAACCCTGGTGATGCCTGGGGCATAATGGTATAAGTTCTCATGGTTGTCCCAGTCTACCTCTCAGTGGCTGATGTCTCGTAAGTTTACGAGCAGAGTATGTGGCTTCGCTCGCCGCTTCCTGTACCATGGAGATGGTTCCCTCATCATGATGTTCCTTCTCATCTTGGTGGCGGATCCGTGCACCAAGGAAGGTTAACAAACACATGTCACTAATTACTATCTCTCCTCGAATGAAGTGGCCGAAAGAACCATCGTTCATCATTGTAGTATGGAAGTGTATGGCTTAACTCACCAGTACAGCAGAACCTCCCGGTCCTCAGTTCTCTCACTGTTATTGTATTTTATTATGAGAAAATCATGCGTAATACAACATCATAGTCCAGTATGTGGTGCAGGATGCTCTTGGTATTCAAACTTACTCTTTACCCTTCGATTATTAAAGTCAACTTGGCTTCGGTTTCCCCCCACAAAACCACCAACATTTAGGTATGTGATTTCAAGCCGGATCTTCCTTATGTTACTTCCTACTGTGTTACAGCCACTGGGTTGAGATCTGCCTCGTGTGCATGATTCATCTCCGAGTGACTTCCTCTCTGTAGTTTACACTCTAAATCATGTCGTTCATGTCGATTCCTTCCTTGTATAACTTCTTGAAAGTCTCGTTGTCTGCTATCTGCTGGCCTTACTTCAAGACTTGCCCACTGTTTCCTCTCATCTCAGATGTTCAGTTGAACAGGCGTATCATCCCACATCTCCAGCCTGTACCTCATCCATACAGATCTGTCTGTATCATCCCTCACGCCTACGACCTCCTTCGCCTGGGTCCTTTTCCTCTTACTCTCAATATAGTTTCTTGTGGTCGTAAGGCCATAACCGACCTGCATCTCCCCACCATCTCGCGTGTCATAATCATAATGTACAATCCGATGCACCGGGATTACACTACAGGAGATCGCTTGTCACGTATTCTGTCTCCAAGACGAACTGAAAAGATACCTCTCTATCGATAGCCACTTCCCGTAGATGTGGCACTCATGAAGGCTACAGACGTTACTTCCCTCGTCAATCTCTCTGACATCTTCTCTCTCTCTCTTCATCGATCCGTCCTCACCTTCTGCTCTAGTCCTGAGGCTCGATACATCGGGGCACCAGTGTCATCTACCACGACCAACCTCCCACCTTCACAGTGGCGGCGTGTCCCCTCCCTCCCCTGTGGGTTGAGAGTTGACCTCCTCCTACTATCAGGTGGTTCCCCGCGCCCTTCCCTTATCTCCCGTGATCTCTGGTGGTTATCTCGGTCCCCCCAGGGGCTTACATTCCACCCGTGATAGCCCCACCTCCTCCCCAGACGGAGGTCATCTCAACCCTGTGGTCTTGCATGGTCCGCCCCTGACAGAGTGGAACATCATAGCCTTCCCCATCATAGCAGTGATGAGCCAGGTGGTATGATCCAGCTCGCCTGTGTGCCAGCTGCTTGTCTCCGTCCATCTACCAGCAGCAGGATCATGGAAGCATTACCCCCCCATACGTCTGGTTCTGGACCTGGTCGACCCCCATCTGCCCCACACACTTCAGCCGTGTTCCAGATGCACCCCTGACACTGTAAACAAGACTTGCTACGTAATCCACGATGTGTACACTGAGGGGAGTGGGTGCCACGCTCGTGGCCTCCCATCTCTTCACCATCGACCGTCAACACAACATTGTACACATTATGATGCAAGTCATCCACACAGATGCATCACTCAGGATATTCCAGTCATCCACAATTGACACAATAAATGTATTTCTTTTACATTTTCTTTTTTGACAAATTTATTGAATGATATATCCTCTGGCTGCATGATATATATCCTCTGGCTGCATGATATATATCCTCTGGCTGCATGATATATCCTCTGGCTGCATGATATATCCTCTGGTTGCATGATATATCCTCTGGTTGCATGATATATCCTCTGGCTGCATGATATATATCCTCTGGCTGCACGATATATCCTCTGGTTGCATGATATATATCCTCTGGTTGCATGATATATATCCTCTGGTTGCATGATATATATCCTCTGGCTGCATGATATATCCTCTGGCTGCATGATATATATCCTCTGGCTGCATGATATATCCTCTGGGTGCATGATATATCCTCTGGCTGCATGTTATATATCCTCTGGCTGCATGATATATCCTCTGGTTGCATGATATATCCTCTGGCAGCATGATATATGCTCTGGCTGCATGATATATCCTCTGGCTGCATGACATATATCCTCTGGCTGCATGATATATGCTCTGGCAGCATGATATATATCCTCTGGTTGCATGATTATATATCCTCTGGCTGCATGATATATGCTCTGGCAGCATGATATATATCCTCTGGTTGCATGATATATCCTCTGGCTGCATGAGATATGCTCTGGCAGCATGATATATATCCTCTGGTTGCATGATATATATCCTCTGGCTGCATGATATATCCTCTGGCTGCATGATATATCCTCTGGTTGCATGATATATATCCTCTGGCTGCATGATATATATCCTCTGGCTGCATGATATATATCCTCTGGTTGCATGATATATCCTCTGGCTGCATGATATATATCCTCTGGCTGCATGATATATATCCTCTGGCTGCATGATATATCCTCTGGCTGCATGATATATATCCTCTGGCTGCATGATATATATCCTCTGGCTGCATGATATATCCTCTGGTTGCATGATATATCTTCTGGCTGCATGATATATATCCTCTGGCTGCATGACACATCCTGTGGCTGCATGATATATTCTCTGGCTGCCTGATATATATCCTCTGGCTGCATGATATATCCTCTGGCTGCCTGATATATATCCTCTGACTGCATGATATATATCCTCTGGCTGCATGATATATATCCTCTGGCTGCATGGTATATATCCTCTGGCTGCATGATATATCCTCTGGCTGCCTGATATATATCCTCTGGCTGCATGATATATATCCTCTGGCTGCATGATATACATCCTCTGGCTGCATGATATATCCTCTGGCTGCATGATATATATCCTCTGGCCGCATGATATATCCTCTGGCTGCATGACATATCCTCTGGCTGCATGATATATCCTCTGGCTGCATGCTATATATCCTCTGGCTGCATGATATATCCTCTGGCTGCATGACATATCCTCTGGCTGCATGATATATATCCTCTGGCTGCATGATATATCCTCTGGCTGCATGATATATATCCTCTGGCTGCATGATATATCCTCTGGCTGCATGATATATCCTCTGGCTGCATGACATATCCTCTGGCTGCATGATATATATCCTCTGGCTGCATGATATATCCTCTGGCTGCATGATATATATCCTCTGGCTGCATGATATATCCTCTGGCTGCATGATATATCCTCTGGCTGCATGACATATCCTCTGGCTGCATGATATATATCCTCTGGCTGCATGATATATATCCTCTGGTTGCATGATATATCCTCTGGCTGCATGATATATATCCTCTGGCTGCATGATATATCCTCTGGTTGCATGATATATCCTCTGGCAGCATGATATATGCTCTGGCTGCATGATATATCCTCTGGCTGCATGACATATATCCTCTGGCTGCATGATATATGCTCTGGCAGCATGATATATATCCTCTGGTTGCATGATTATATATCCTCTGGCTGCATGATATATGCTCTGGCAGCATGATATATATCCTCTGGTTGCACGATATATCCTCTGGCTGCATGAGATATGCTCTGGCAGCATGATATATATCCTCTGGTTGCATGATATATATCCTCTGGCTGCATGATATATATCCTCTGGCTGCATGATATATATCCTCTGGCTGCATGATATATCCTCTGGCTGCATGATATATATCCTCTGGCTGCATGATATATATCCTCTGGCTGCATGATATATCCTCTGGTTGCATGATATATCTTCTGGCTGCATGATATATATCCTCTGGCTGCATGACACATCCTGTGGCTGCATGATATATATCCTCTGGCTGCATGATATATCCTTTGGCTGCATGATATATATCCTCTGGCTGCATGATATATATCCTCTGGCTGCATGATATATATCCTCTGGCTGCATGATATATATCCTCTGGCTGCATGACATATCCTCTGGCTGCATGATATATATCCTCTGGCTGCATGATATATATCCTCTGGCTGCATGATATATCCTCTGGCTGCATGATATATCCTCTGGCTGCATGACATATCCTCTGGCTGCATGATATATATCCTCTGGCTGTATGATATATCCTCTGGCTGCATGATATATATCCTCTGGTTGCATGATATATCCTCTGGCTGCATGACATATCCTCTGGCTGCATGACATATCCTCTGGCTGCATGATATATCCTCTGGCTGCATGATATATATCCTCTGGCTGCATGATATATCCTCTGGCTGCATGATATATATCCTCTGGCTGCATGATATATCCTCTGGCTGCATGATATATATCCTCTGGCTGCATGATATATCCTCTGGCTGCATGATATATATCCTCTGGCTGCATGATATATATCCTCTGGCTGCATGATATATCCTCTGGCTGCATGATATATATCCTCTGGCTGCATGATATATCCTCTGGCTGCTTGACATATCCTCTGGCTGCATGATATATCCTCTGGCTGCATGACATATCCTCTGGCTGCATGATATATCCTCTGGTTGCATGATATATCCTCTGGCTGCATGATATATCCTCTGGCTGCATGATATATCCTCTGGCTGCATGATATATATCCTCTGGCTGCATGATATATCCTCTGGCTGCATGACATATCCTCTGGCTGCATGATATATATCCTCTGGCTGCTTTATCGCTGTTAACGTCATCAAACTAATTCAGACACTTGAAGGTCGTGATCAAATCGGCCCTTACTCTTCTCTCCTCTACGGTGGAAAAAGTTGAGGCTTCTAAGCTTTATCATCAACAACTCAGCTTTCTTCATTCTGGTGACATCTTTCTTGCGTTCCTCTACACCTTCTCTAGTAGGTCTAGCGTCTGTGACGAAGGGCGACCAAACATGACAACTACATGCTGGTCCTCACCTCACGCTGGGGTAAGAGCAGTTCGCTGAACACTGTCATTATCCATGTACCAGGTAGCACCAGAGGGCTGGTCATGTACCAGGTAGCACCAGAAGGCTGGTCATGTACCAGGTAGCACCAGAGGACTGGTCATGTACCAGGTAGCACCAGAGAGCTGGTCATGTACCAGGTAGCACCAGAGGGCTGGTCATGTACCAGGTAGCACCAGAGGTCTGGTCATGTACCAGGTAGCACCAGAGGACTGGTCATGTACCAGGTAGCACCAGAGGTCTGGTCATGTACCAGGTAGCACCAGAGGGCTGGTCATGTACCAGGTAGCACCAGAGGGCTGGTCATGTACCAGGTAGCACCAGAGGGCTGGTCATGTACCAGGTAGCACCAGAGGACTGGTCATGTACCAGGTAGCACCAGAGGGCTGGTCATGTACCAGGTAGCACCAGAGAGCTGGTCATGTACCAGGTAGCACCAGAGGGCTGGTCATGTACCAGGTAGCACTAGAGGGCTGGTCATGTACCAGGTAGCACCAGAGGACTGGTCATGTACCAGGTAGGACCAGAGAGCTGGTCATGTACCAGGTAGCACCAGAGGGCTGGTCATGTACCAGGTAGCACCAGAGGACTGGTCATGTACCAGGTAGCACCAGAGGGCTGGTCATGTACCAGGTAGCACCAGAGGGCTGGTCATGTACCAGGTAGCACCAGAGGGCTGGTCATGTACCAGGTAGCACCAGAGGACTGGTCATGTACCAGGTAGCACCAGAGGGCTGGTCATGTACCAGGTAGCACCAGTGGGCTGGTCATCTTAATGTTTCCCAAATGTGGGACTCTGGCGACGAGTTAGGGACGATGTCGATTCCCAAGTCTGTGTCCCACACACACGTTCTTGTTCTACATTGCCCGCTAGATAGTGTGTGTGTGTGTGTGTGTGTGTGTGTGTAAAATGAAATTTGTTTGAGAAGGACTTGCTTACATAGCAATCAAAACGAACGCCAAAGAAAAAGAATACATATATATATATATATATATATATATATATATATATATATATATATATATATATATATATATATATATATTAGAGGCTCTGTGAAAGACTAAAGTCCATATCAAATGTGTCAGGACATAGTTAATGGGAAAGACATGAGAGGGTAGAGAGTTCCAAAGCTTAGACGTGTAGGGAAAGAAACAGTTATCAAAACGGCCCACACTTGAGTTACCAACGGCCACAAAGTAATCATGTGACGCAGCAGCTTGCCGAGTATTGTGTGGTCTAGCTCGTGGTGGGGGCACACAAGCAGCCAGCTCACGGGAGCAAAAACCAAAGTAGTTCCTTTAGAAGAGGGAAAGTGAACCAACATTGCGGCGTGGGGCAAACGAGCTAAGTTTTGAAGTTAGGCTAGAAAACTTTAGAATCCGATCGCTTTCGACTCAACTCTGTAAAGTAAGGACGCAGATGTGAGAACAGTACTCCATACAAGGACGAATCAATCCCTTGTATAAACGGAGCATGTGTTCGGAAGAAAAGAAATTTCGACATCCAAACATGAAACCCAGTTTCTTAGAATTGACTTAACTATTTTCGTAATGTGGGTTTTCTAAGACAGATTGGATGTTATAGTAATACCAAATATGTTCACTGAGCCAACAAAAGGTGGAAGTATAGAACGGCGAAAAGAGAGAGGAATGTTGTGATAAAATTTCAAAAGAGAGATGGGAAGAAACTGGGTCTTGAAGGCATTAAACTTAACCAGATTTCGTCCATCCCACTGAGACATCTTTAGTTTAAGTTTACAAGGGAAGCTGTGCTAAGATGAGATGCAGATCGAATGAGAAGGAGCAGAATTGAGTTGCCAGCGTATGACTGCATTTGGTTATGTGAGGAAGAGAAGAAATCGTTGATGTAAACAGAAGAAAGGTGTACGAGACAGGAGAGAACCTTAAAAGACATAACCGTTGATGGAGAAAGGGGTCGAGGCTGATTCATCAACAACCACAGAGATAGATCGGCCTGAGAGGAAGCTAGATATGAGGGAGCAAAGTGAAGGAGGGAGGTCAATAGAGGGATCTCTCTCTCTCTCTCTCTCTCTCTCTCTCTCTCTCTCTCTCTCTCTCTCTCTCTCTCTCTCTCTCTTACTAACCCCTGACTTTACTCCTAAAACATTTCCAAACCATTCTTCCACTTTACCCTTGAGCTTCGTTTCACTCAGAGCCAAAACATCCAGGTTCCTTTCCTCAAACATACTACCTATCTCTCCTTTCTTCTCATTTTGGCTACATCCACACACATTCAGACACCCCAATCTGAGCCTTCCAGGAGGATGAGCACTCCTCACCTGGCTCCTTCTTCTGTTTCCTCTTTTACAAATTGAAATACAAGAAAGGGAGGGTTTCCAGTCCCCACTCCCACTCTCTTTAGTCGCCTTCTACGATACACGGGGAATATATATATATATATATATATATATATATATATATATATATATATATATATATATATATATATATATACAATATTTATTAATATATATATATATATATATATACAATATGGAGATAGCAGCACGTCAGTGTGCATACCAGGATGCAATACACTTGTATCAATAGACCATAACCACACACACACACACACACACACACACACACACACACACACACACACACACACAGAGCAGCGTGCACAGTATCATACATGATTCACCAGCTGGATGTGGTGACGGTCATGTGAGGCTTGAGGTGGAGTGTGTGGCGAGTGAGGTGGTGGGAAGGATAGAAGGGGACACCGAACTCCACCAGGATATATAGCCGTGGAGAGTACACACAACCAGACAATTACTATGGCAATATAAACTGGGAAATGGAGTTGAGCAGGGACAATACATGGCACTGTTGTGGAAGGATCTATGACTTTTATAGTGGAATACGGACATGGGTGGCCTTACGAATGTCCGGCTTACGAATGTACGGTATACGAATGTACGCTTTACGAATGTACGATTTACGAATGTAATGTGGAAAAGATACAGGAGGCGCTCGAGCCAGCTGGGACTTACAAAGGTATAAGAATGTAAGGAACGAATACAACATGATAAGGAAGGAGGGAGAGAGAGAGAAACCTTAATAACAGTGAGTGTGAGACAATATGGAACTTTACCACAGTTTCACCTGGCGTAAACTGTGTGTGTGTTTAAAGTGCAGGTGATGAACTTAAGGGATCTAGAGGGGAAGGAGTGTGTTTGATGGTGTGGGGGATATGTGAGGGAATGAGGAGCAAGTTTTACATATGCCGTCCACACTGGATGACACACACACTCTCTCTAACCCCACCATCAGTAGCGGGGATGCAAAAACCATCAAGATATATAGAAAATGGATACACAGGAGACCCAAGATGAACTGACCATGACGTAATGTTTTCGTATGTCTATAACTATATATACGTGTTGGTATACTTATCTGTATGTTTATATATCTATATGTAATTATACACACTAGTTGTTATACTCGTCTATACGTTGATATGTCTATATGTTATATTACATACTTATATAGGTAAGGATATCTACATGGTCTTCACACACACACACACACACACACACACACACACACACACATACACACACACACACACACACACACACACACACACACACACACACACACATACACACACACACACACACACACACACACACACACACACACACACACACACACACACACACACACACACACATGCATACACACACACACACACACACACACACACACACACACACACACACACACACATACTAATATTGTTATTTCCCAGGAAAACACTAACCTACTTCCTCCTTCCGTCCACAGGTGAGTTGCTCTCGAGGAAACAAGAAACAAACAAAGACACGCAACCCAAAGATCTTCTACCACAGTTGCCATACCGAGAGGTTACCACCCAGCACAGGTTGGTAATACTGCCGTGCATCCAGGATCTTATATTACAGTCTGAGTTTGGCGGCAATACTGATGTATATATGGATATATGCCGTATATCGGCTATACTGATGTATATATGGATATATGCCGTATATCGGCTATACTGATGTATATATGGATATATGCCGTATATCGGCTATACTGATGTATATATATGTATATATGGTGCATATCGGCTATAGATGTATATATGCATATATGGTGTATATTGGTTATAATGATGTATATATGTATATATGGTGTATTTCGGCTATACTGATGTATATATGCATATATGGTGTATATCGGCTGTACTGATGTATGTATGTATATATGCTGTATATCGGCTATACTGATGTATATATGCATATATGGTGTATTTAGGCTATAGTGATGTATACATGTATATATAGGTGGATATCGTCAACACTGATGTATATATTGTGTATATACTGGTGTATATACTTAGTGGAGGTTGGAAAAACCAACCATCAGTTGTTGGTAACTTGCAGCACGATGGTACGACCCTCGGACTCAAAGGTAGTATAGTCGTCCTCGAGGGTCGTACTCTCGTCCTCGAGGGTCGTACTTTCGTCCTCGAGGGTCAGGAGGTTAGAAAGATCATGTTCTAAAACGTAATGTCATTCCGTCGTGCTAAAGTGTTTTAGCTTCGTACTCAAGGGTCGTACCGTCGTGCTCACGTGTCGTACCCTCGTGTTCAAGGGTCGTACCCTCGTGTTCAAAGGTCGTACCCTCGTGTTCAAAGGTCGTACCCTCGTGTCTAAGGGTCGTACCCTCGTGTTCAAAGGTCGTACCCTCGTGTTCAAAGGTCGTACCCTCGTGTCTACAGGTCGTCCTCTCGTGTTCAAGGGTCGTACCCTCGTGTTCAAAGGTCGTACCCTTGTGTCCAAGGGTCGTCCTCTGGTGTTCAAGGGTCGTACCCTCGTGTTCAAAGGACGTACTCTCGAGTTCAAAGGTCGTACCCTCGTGTTCAAGAGTCGTACCCTCGTGCCCAAGGCTCGTCCTCTCGTGTCCAAGGGTCGTACCTCCGTGTTCAACGGTCGTACGACCTACCTAAAGGATTAAGATTAACGACCTAACTGGAGCTGTCCGGGTCTGGCCACTGTGAGGGGCTACACACACACACACACACACACACACACACAGATTAATCCATTATTCACACAATGATCACAGCTCATTGGTATTCTGTCCAGTGTGGCGGTAATTACCAGGGGAATCTGCGCTAATTACCTCCCTGGACACGACTATCACGTACTCAAATCTAACAACTGACCTTTTTAAAGTCGACTTTAATGACGCTCTTCAATGTGTTCGTGGACTTTGTCCTTGAAGTATGGTCTCAAGAGTTGGTTTTCGGGTTCAGAATTACACGGGATTTGTGCACGTAATCTGTCCTTGCCACTATGTACTTGGTTACCCATACTTGGAATGTGTACTTCCCTATATGTACTCGTAATCTATACGTGGACTATATGTACTTGCCAAACTGCCAATATGTACTTGGGATCTGTAACTTGTTGACGTGTACTGGGAAAATCAACACAGCATCTGTAATCTAACATCTGTACGTGTGTAAACATACCATGATTTAACGAGCTGATAAAATAATAGGCAATGAAATGTTGAGAGATTTGCAATTTTCAGAATCTTACCCTATCTAACCTGACCCACGACCCCTGCTGGGGGGGGGGGGGGTTTAAGGGGGTGAGGGGAGGGGGGGGGGTCTGTTCAAAGACCAGGTCTTCATACTCATAAGCAATATTGTCGTGTTCGATAACCGTATCGTCGTGTTCAAGGGTCGTAACGTCGTGTTCCAGGGTCGTAACGTCGTGTTCAAGTGTCGTATCGTCGTGTTCAAGGGTCGTAATGTCGTGTTCAAGTGTCATAACGTCGAGTTCAAGGGTTCGTAATGTCGTGTTCAAGTGTCATAACGTCGTGTTCAAGGGTCGTAACGTCGTGTTCCAGGGTCGTAATGTCGTGACCAAGGGTCGTAATGTCGTGATCAAGGGTCGTAATGTATGATCAAGGGTCGTAACGTCGTGTTCAAGGGTCGTAACGTCAAGTTCAAGGGTCGTAACGTCCTGGTCAAGGGTCGT
This sequence comes from Panulirus ornatus, assembly GCF_036320965.1. Classification (NCBI taxonomy): domain Eukaryota; kingdom Metazoa; phylum Arthropoda; class Malacostraca; order Decapoda; family Palinuridae; genus Panulirus; species Panulirus ornatus. Next base: position 36,377,373 of record NC_092232.1, read on the forward strand.
AACGTATGATCAAGGGTCGTAACGTCGTGTTCAAGGGTCGTAATGTCGTAGTCAAGGGTCGTAACGTCGTGTTCAAGGGTCGTAATGTCGTGATCCAGGGTCGTAACGTCAAGTTCATGGGTCGCAATGTCGCGTTCCAGGGTCGTAATGTCGTGATCAAGGGTCATAACGTAGTGTCCAAGGGTCGTACCGCCATGCACGCGTGTATGGTCATCACAAGCCTCACGACCAGCTGATCCATCATCACGACCACACTGGAGACGTCTGACCCTCACTCCCTCCAACGACGAGGACGACCCTCCATCCTGGACGACCCTCCATCCTGGACGACCCTCCATCCTAGACGACCCTCAATCCTGGACGAACCTCGATCCTGGACGACCCTCCATCCTGGACGACCCTCCATCCTGTACGACCCTCCATCCTGGACGACCCTCCATCCTGGACGACCCTACATCCTGTACGAACCTCGATCCTGGACGACCCTCCATCCTGGGCGACCCTCCATCCTGGACGACCCTCCATCCTGGACGACCCTCCATCCTGGGCGACCCTCCATCCTGTACGACCCTCCATCCTGGACGACCCCCTGGCGAGCCCTTGGCTAGCAGCCAGGCGTTACACCGCGGGTCGTTAAACCTCTCGTCGTTCAACAACTTAGCGGAGGGGAGAAATGGGTCGTTACTGGGTAGTCCTGGGCCAGTGTGGGGCAGCCATCTTACGTGTCTGGCCTGGAGGTAGGGAGGGGAAGCAGACAGCAGATGACGTGAATGGATTAGTGTGAGGGGAGGGAGGGTGAGGGGAGGGAGGGTGAGGGGAGGGAGGGAGAGGGAGGGGAGGGAGAGTGAGGGGAGGGAGAGTGAGGGGAAGGAGAGTGAGGGGAGGGAGAGTGAGGGGAAGGAGAGTGAGGGGAGGGAGAGAGTGATGAATGAGGGTGAGACAGACTTGCCTCCGTCTTTAAGATATTGGTGGTGATGGAGATGTTACTCTTGTTCTTGTTGCTTTTGTTGTTGTTGGTGATGGTGGAGCAGATGTTGTTCTTGTTGGTGGTGGTGGAGCTGATGTTGTTCTTGTTGGTGATGATGGAGCTGATGTTGTTCTTGTTGGTGATGGTGGAGCTGATGTTGATCTTGTTGGTGATGGTGGAGCTGATGTTGTTCTTGTTGGTGTTGGTGGAGCTGATGTTGTTCTTGTTGGTGATGGTGGAGCTGATGTTGTTCTTGTTGGTGATGGTGGAGCTGATGTTGTTCTTGTTGGTGTTGGTGGAGCTGATGTTGATCTTGTTGTGTGATGTGGAGTGATGTTGTTCTTGTTGGTGATGGTGGAGCTGATGTTGATCTTGTTGGTGATGGTGGAGCTGATGTTGTTCTTGTTGGTGTTGGTGGAGCTGATGTTGTTCTTGTTGGTGATGGTGGAGCTGATGTTGATCTTGTTGGTGATGGTGGAGCTGATGTTGTTCTTGTTGGTGTTGGTGGAGCTGATGTTGTTCTTGTTGGTGATGGTGGAGCTGATGTTGTTCTTGTTGGTGATGGTGGAGCAGATGTTGTTCTTGTTGGTGTTGGTGGAGCTGATGTTGTTCTTGTTGGTGATGGTGGAGCTGATGTTGTTCTTGTTGGTGATGGTGGAGCTGATGTTGTTCTTGTTGGTGTTGGTGGAGCTGATGTTGTTCTTGTTGGTGATGGTGGAGCTGATGTTGTTCTTGTTGGTGTTGGTGGAGCTGATGTTGTTCTTGTTGGTGTTGGTGGAGCAGATGTTGTTCTTGTTGGTGGATGGTGGAGTGATGTTGTTCTTGTTGGTGTTGGTGGAGCTGATGTGTTCTTGTTGGGTTGGTGGGCTGATGTTGTTCTTGTTGGTGATGGTGGAGCTGATGTTGTTCTTGTTGGTGATGGTGGAGCTGATGTTGTTCTTGTTGGTGATGGTGGAGCTGATGTTGTTCTTGTTGGTGTTGGTGGAGCTGATGTTGTTCTTGTTGGTGTTGGTGGAGCTGATGTTGTTCTTGTTGGTGATGGTGGAGCTGATGTTGTTCTTGTTGGTGATGGTGGAGCTGATGTTGTTCTTGTTGGTGTTGGTGGAGCTGATGTTGTTCTTGTTGGTGTGTGGAGATGATGTTGTTCTTGTTGGTGTTGGTGGAGCTGATGTTGTTCTTGTTGGTGTTGGTGGAGCAGATGTTGTTCTTGTTGGTGGTGTTGGAGCTGATGTTGTTCTTGTTGGTGTTGGTGGAGCTGATGTTGTTCTTGTTGGTGATGGTGGAGCTGATGTTGTTCTTGTTGGTGGTGTTGGAGATGATGTTGTTCTTGTTGGTGTTGGTGGAGCTGATGTTGTTCTTGTTGGTGATGGTGGAGCTGATGTTGTTCTTGTTGGTGGTGTTGGAGATGATGTTGTTCTTGTTGGTGATGGTGGAGCTGATGTTGTTCTTGTTGGTGATGGTGGAGCTGATGTTGTTCTTGTTGGTGTTGGTGGAGCTGATGTTGTTCTTGTTGGTGGTGGTGGAGCTGATGTTGTTCTTGTTGGTGGTGTTGGAGATGATGTTGTTCAAGAAAAGGTAGTTTGCCTTCTTGTTCCCATTCCATCGTGGATCTGATGGTGGGTGGAGGGGTGGTGGATGTTGTATGATTCATCACGGAAAACATCCCCATCTTGGTAGGATGGCCAGAAGGACCACACATCACCCACGTATGCAAGCCACATCATAGGATAAGGTTACTGGGACGAGTCAGTCTCAGTGTACTGCATCAGTAAGTGACTGAGAATTAGACTGAAGGGGGAAATCCCATGGCTAAATCAAATTCCATTATATATATATATTTCTTTTCTTTCAAACTATTCGCCATTTCCCGCGTTAGCTACGTAGCGTTAAGAACAGAGGACTGGGCCTTTGAGGGAATATCCTCACCTGGCCCTCTTCTCTGTTCCTTCTTTTGGAAAATCAAAAAAAACCGAGAGGGGAGGATTTCCAGCCCCCCGCTGCCTTCCCTTTTAGTCGCCTTCTACGACACGAAGGGAATACGTGGGAAGTATTCTTTCTCCCCTATCCTTAGGGAAAAAAAATATATATATATATATATATATATATATATATATATATATATATATATATATATATATATATATATATATTACCCTCAACATCTTGAAAAATATTATTGGAAATATAAAGTTCTGTTAAGTCAGTGGAAGTTGAAATTTCTATTTATATATAAATTACCCTCAACCTTTTGGGAAATTTCACTGGAAACATAAAGTTCTGTTAAGCCAGTGAAAGTTTATATAGTTAAGGGTAAGTTGGGAACCAGATTGGGTAATTACCTCCTTAAATAAGCGATGGGTTCTTCAATGGGGACTTAAGTGAACAAGGAATTCACATCAAAATGAATGAGTTCACGTTCAGGCAAATCAATGTTCCTAGTTTTGTTTACAAAACCCAAGCTATTAACAACATGCGATGGAGAGATGTTTCCTTGAACATGGCTCAGATGTTTAGCAAACCATTTGGGTAATCTATTACCAGAGGAATTAACAACGGGGATAATTGGTCTGAGGGAACATGGTCCAAAAGGTGACAAAAATCATGCCAAATTTGTGTTATTTTTTCCACCATCAAACACATGACGCACAAAATAATTCACATGGTTACGTCAGCCGGAAAGTAAAAAAAAATACATATATATATGTATATATACGAAACGTATCAGTAAACATGACACAGGTTTTCACAAATTTCCCATTCATAAAAGTTATGATATATTCATTTACTATCAGAATGTCAGCCATGAGTGAGCGTTTTCAATTTTGGGAACCGTTCAGAATAATTATCTGCTTGAGATCTACATGAAGAAGGTCTTACAATGAACTAATATAACTTGACAACTTGAAACATGGGAGAAGAAACATCAAAGACCTCTGCATTACCATATCATCAGCATATAATTAACATATATCAACTTATTAAAGAGACGTCAAATCATAAACAGAGGAAATCGTGTCTTATACCATCCTAAGTAACTCAGTAACTCTTCCTAACACTTATATATATATATATATATATATATATATATATATATATATATATATATATATATATATATATATATATATATATCCCTGGGGATAGGGGAGAAAGAATACTTCCCACGTATTCCCTGCGTGTCGTAGAAGGCGACTAAAAGGGAAGGGAGCGGGGGGCTGGAAATCTTCCCCTCTCATTTTTTTTTTTTTTTTTCCAAAGGAAGGAACAGAGAAGGGGGCCAAGTGAGGATGTTTCCTCAGAGGCCCAATCCTCTGTTCTTAACGCTACCTCGCTGAGGCGGGAAATGGCGAATAGTATGGAAGGAGAATATATATATATATATATATATATATATATATATATATATATATATATATATATATATATATATATGTGAATAAGAGCAAGGTTATTAGGTACAGTAGGGTTGAGGGTCAAGTCAATTGGGAGGTGAGTTTGAATGGAGAAAAACTGGAGGAAGTGAAGTGTTTTAGATATCTGGGAGTGGATCTGGCAGCGGATGGAACCATGGAAGCGGAAGTGGATCATAGGGTGGGGGAGGGGGCGAAAATTCTGGGGGCCTTGAAGAATGTGTGGAAGTCGAGAACATTATCTCGGAAAGCAAAAATGGGTATGTTTGAAGGAATAGTGGTTGCAACAATGTTGTATGGTTGCGAGGCGTGGGCTATGGACAGAGTTGTGCGCAGGAGGATGGATGTGCTGGAAATGAGATGTTTGAGGACAATGTGTGGTGTGAGGTGGTTTGATCGAGTGAGCAACGTAAGGGTAAGAGAGATGTGTGGAAATAAAAAGAGCGTGGTTGAGAGAGCAGAAGAGGGTGTTTTGAAGTGGTTTGGGCACATGGAGAGGATGAGTGAGGAAAGATTGACCAAGAGGATATATGTGTCGGAGGTGGAGGGAACAAGGAGAAGAGGGAGACCAAATTGGAGGTGGAAAGATGGAGTGAAAAAGATTTTGTGTGATCGGGGCCTGAACATGCAGGAGGGTGAAAGGAGGGCAAGGAATAGAGTGAATTGGAGCGATGTGGTATACCGGGGCTGACGTGCTGTCAGTGGATTGAATCAAGGCAGTGAAGCGTCTGGGGTAAACCATGGAAAGCTGTGTAGGTATGTATATTTGCGTGTGTGGACGTATGTATATACATGTGTATGGGGGGGGGGGGCATTTCTTTCGTCTGTTTCCTTGCGCTACCTCGCAAACGCGGGAGACAGCGACAAAGTATAAAAAAAAAAAAAAAAAATATATATATATATATATATATATATATATATATATATATATATATATATATATATATATATATATACAGGTACAGTAGGGTTGAGGGTCAAGTCAATTGGGAGGTAAGTTTGAATGGAGAAAAACTGGAGGAAGTAAAGTGTTTTAGATATCTGGGAGTGGATCTGGCAGCGGATGGAACCATGGAAGCGGAAGTGGATCATAGGGTGGGGGAGGGGGCGAAAATTCTGGGAGCCTTGAAGAATGTGTGGAAGTCGAGAACATTATCTCGGAAAGCAAAAATGGGTATGTTTGAAGGAATAGTGTGGTTCCAACAATGTTGTATGGTTGCGAGGCGTGGGCTATGGATAGAGTTGTGCGCAGGAGGATGGATATGCTGGAAATGAGATGTTTGAGGACAATGTGTGGTGTGAGGTGGTTTGATCGAGTAAGTAACGTAAGGGTAAGAGAGATGTGTGGAAATAAAAAGAGCGTGGTTGAGAGAGCAGAAGAGGGTGTTTTGAAATGGTTTGGGCACATGGAGAGAATGAGTGAGGAAAGATTGACCAAGAGGATATATGTGTCGGAGCTGGAGGGAACGAGGAGAAGTGGGAGACCAAATTGGAGGTGGAAAGATGGAGTGAAAAAGATTTTGTGTGATCGGGGCCTGAAGATGCAGGAGGGTGAAAGGAGGGCAAAGAATAGAGTGAATTGGATCGATGTGGTATACCGGGGTTGACGTGCTGTCAGTGGATTGAATCAGGGCATGTGAAGCGTCTGCGGTAAACCATGGAAAGCTGTGTAGGTATGTATATTTGCGTGTGTGGTCGTATGTATACACATGTGTATGGGGGTGGGTTGGGCCATTTCTTTCGTCTGCTTCCTTGCGCTACCTCGCAAACGCGGGAGACAGCGACAAAGCAAATAAAAAAAAAAAAAATATATATATATATATATATATATATATATATATATATATATATACACACACATTTCCAGTCCCAGTCCTCTGTTCTTAACGCTACCTCGCTAACGCGGGAAAGGCGAATAGTTTGAAAAAAAAAATATATACCTCTCTCTCTCTCTCTCTCTCTCTCTCTCTCTCTCTCTCTCTCTCTCTCTCTCTCTATCTTCATTTACACTGTGGCTATTTCAGTGTTCCTGTCTGTTTGTTTATTGTTTGTGTGTGTGTGTGTGTGTGTGTGTGTGTGTGTGTGTGTGTGTGTGTGTGTGTGTGTGTGTGTGTGTCTTACCTGCACACTTTCCACAGTGATGGTAATCACACACAGAGCATCACTGAGCACCTCCACCACGGGAGCCCAGTTATTTACCCTCACTTAAGACTTACTTACGAGTAACCACTTATCATCATGTTATCATGGCATAAATCATTTATCAACCATAAATCATTATCTCTTTATCCCATTAATACACTCACTTATCTAGTGGTTCATAATGGGCAGTATCCAGGGTCGACGAAATTGTATGTTGATCAATGTATTTATTGTGTTGTGTTGGCAGTAGTGTTGTCAAGGTTACCACCTCTAGTGTTGTGTTGGCTGTAGTGTTGTCAAGGTTACCATCTCTAGTGTTGTGTTGGCTGTAGTGTTGTCAAGGTTACCATCTCTAGTGTTGTGTTGGCTGTAGTGTTGTCAAGGTTACCACCTCTAGTGTTGTGTTGGCAATAGTGTTGTCAAGGTTACCACCTCTAGTGTTGTGTTGGCTGTAGTATTGTCAAGGTTACCACCTCTAGTGTTGTGTTGGCAGTAGTGTTGTCAAGGTTACCACCTCTAGTGTTGTGTTGGCTGTAGTGTTGTCAAGGTTACCACCTCTAGTGTTGTGTTGGCAGTAGTGTTGTCAAGGTTACCACCTCTAGTGTTGTGTTGGCAATAGTGTTGTCAAGGTTACCACCTCTAGTGTTGTGTTGGCAATAGTGTTGTCAAGGTTACCACCTCTAGTGTTGTGTTGGCAATAGTGTTGTCAAGGTTACCACCTCTAGTGTTGTGTTGGCTGTAGTTTTGTCAAGGTTACCACCTCTAGTGTTGTGTTGGCTGTAGTGTTGTCAAGGTTACCACCTCTAGTGTTGTGTTGGCAATAGTGTTGTCAAGGTTACCACCTCTAGTGTTGTGTTGGCAATAGTGTTGTCAAGGTTACCACCTCTAGTGTTGTGTTGGCTGTAATGTTGTCAAGGTTACCACCTCTAGTGTTGTGTTGGCTGTAGTGTTGTCAAGGTTACCACCTCTAGTGTTGTGTTGGCTGTAATGTTGTCAAGGTTACCACCTCTAGTGTTGTGTTGGCTGTAGTGTTGTCAAGGTTACCACCTCTAGTGTTGTGTTGGCTGTAATGTTGTCAAGGTTACCACCTCTAGTGTTGTGTTGGCTGTAGTGTTGTCAAGGTTACCACCTCTAGTGTTGTGTTGGCTGTAGTGTTGTCAAGGTTACCACCTCTAGTGTTGTGTTGGCTGTAGTGTTGTCAAGGTTACCACCTCTAGTGTTGTGTTGGCTGTAGTGTTGTCAAGGTTACCACCTCTAGTGTTGTG